>NC_048410.1:8463995-8548216 GCF_013103735.1 Etheostoma cragini | reverse complement strand
TGGAGTTTAAAAATGCCAACACAAAGAAAGCGGAATGTAACGGACATCCGGCCGAAGTGAAAGACATCCGGCGAAATTTCCAGCGGCACCTGAACAATTCCGGAAGTGGAACGTCGTGGATATAGACTAAGATGAAGCCAACTAACTACAATGTCAAAAGGCCTGTGTAGAGCTTTTCTTTCATACACTGACCGAATTTGATATTGCAGTGTCCTCATCTTCTGTCCGTGTGTTTGTGTGTGGTTCTGTCCCGATCAGGACTATCCTACTTAGTGTGATCTCTCTGCTCAATGAGCCCAATACCTTCTCCCCGGCTAATGTGGATGCGTCTGTCATGTTTCGCAAATGGAGGGACAGCAAAGGCAAAGACAAGGAGTATGCAGAGATAATCAGGTAAGTCCCAATATTGAAGATTTAATTGAGACAAATGTATAATATGCTTACAGAGAATCATCCGGTCAGTCCAGGTAGGACAAATGTTAACGCTAACACTGACATCTTTTGTATTCCTATACGGGCCACAGGAAGCAGGTGATGTCAACAGCAGCGGAGGCCGAGCGCGATGGAGTCAAGGTGCCGACCACGTTGGCCGAGTACTGCGTCCAGACCAGGGTTCCCTCCCAGGACAGCAGTTCAGACCTTCTCTATGACGACCTGTATGACGACGACATGGAAGAGGAGGACGAGGAGGAAGACGAGAGCGATATGGAGTCTGTAGGTGAAGCCGGGGGGATGAGCCCCACAGAGGACGGCGGGACGTCCACCAGACGTTACGACAACCAAGACGACTCTGGCAACGAGGACTCATGATGATCTGGATGATAACTCCTCCCTGCCAAGTCCCCCAACCACCCTCCCTTATGTGTTACGTTGTGTGTGTGTGTTTGCGTGCGTGTGTTTGCGTGTTTGCGTGTGTGCGTGTGTGTGTGTGTGTGTTTGCGTGTGTGTGTGTGCGTGCAATTGCACATACAGTGGGGTCAAAAGTCAACTGCCAAAATAAACGTTTCATCATTTATTAAACTAATACAATGATTGGTCACAATAATAGTTGTAGTCAAATGCTATTACATAGTTTTTCTGAAAAGGTTTGTTGGTACTGATTTCACTGAAAGTCTGAATTTGGTGTTTCCACCGTTTGCCTTAATTACAGCTTGCACTCTGTCTGACATCAGATGTTTGGCAGTTGGAGAATTGAAATGATTCCAGCACTGTTTGAGAGCACCACCAAGTGTTTTTGATATTACGTTATATTTCTCATTATTATTATTATAATTATTTTTTTTAATTGTCCGTTGAGGATGCAGAAATGACAATGACGGCAGGCCTCTGCGGAATAGAGCGGAAATACTCTGCGGTGATTAATCATGTGCAAGTTACTGACTCCGGACGAAGCAAAACATCCTCACACTTGATTATTTATAAAAGTAGTTTTTCTGCCCTGTTGTAACACTTTTATGCAACCAACTCCTCACACATGTACTGTAAGTTGTTTGGTTGCAACCATAAAGTTGAATTTTATTCTCTAAACAAGTCATCAACAGTGACACGTCATCATTCAATCCATGCTGAACCATTAGACTTGTTTTGCCGTTAAAGAAGTGGTTTAATGACTGCTACAGTTTGCTGGTCTTTTGACTTTAGTTTTGTCAGCTTGGGTGGGACTTTCTTTGTTGTGTTGGCTTTGTATCTTGGATGCTAGATGCATAAAGGTGATACTTTTTAAACCACGGTGCCATATCTAGTTCTGTCTTGTCCTTGTTTGGTTGAAAGTAGTCCAGAATTGTCCACAGGGCTGTGTCAGCGCTGCAGTATGGTCTGGCTGCAGAAGTTAACGTTCTAGGATAGGGAAAAAAACACTCTGGCTTGTTTGTATTTCTTTAAACCTAAAAATCCCAATCTTTTAGGTTGGCGTTAAGCCCCAGATGCAGAGAATATGTCCTTGTAGGATGAGTATGCCTGATGTCCAGTGCGTCAGGCTTCATACGCTCAGTGGCCATCCGGTAAACCAGACTAGGATGAAAATGACACAATTTTGTGAAAATCTTTCCAGCCTTTTATCATGATTAGGCCTAAACAGTAGTAATGGGCCATTAGTTATTAAAAGACCTTTATAATTAACATGTGTAGGATACATGTGTAACCCTTGCATACATGGTAAGACAAACATTTTGAATCTTCCTCTCACATATGCCAGTATTTTAATTAATTACAAGCATTTCCCAAAGATAAATATCACATATCAGTTCTAAATAACTTTCTGCAAAGTATACAAATTGTCTTAGTTTTTGATAAATGATGAAAACAAACTGTCCTTGTGGTGGTCTCTTGAACCCCACTGTAGCTGGCCGGCTCTTTGTCAGGCTAGTCCGTGTCACATTGTCTGGTTTTGTGTTAAAGATTGTCTCTATCTAATGTGTCTTTACTTGTTGCTGTTTTTAATGTACTTTTTTTTTTTTTTTTTTTAAGTTCTGTTTAGACATTCTGTCCTCCCTGACTTGTCCTTAGAATTTTCTGGGAGGGCTCAGACAGTCTAGCTGATGGACACATGCTGTTTGGCTCATTAACCAGCCAACGAGCTGGCCAGCTTCTCCTATCACTGTCCATCAGTGTTGCCCCGTGGCAGAATATCTCTGTCCCTCCCACGCCTGCCTGTTCTACCCATCAATCAACTTTGACTTGCAAACGCAGGCTTGACTGTGGCTCCATCCTCTTGGACTCCCCTTCAGTAGTGTCCATCACAGCCACTCCCTCATGATCCCTCAAAGCAACGCCATTTGGTTAGGGGACGGATAAGGTGCAAGCCTTTTCTCACGTCAAACTCCTACACCTCTCTCTGCCTCTTTAACCTCAGGGCCTCAATAGACTTTTACTGAGAGAGAGAAAAAAACAGTCAAAGAGAAACTTCACACACAAACTAATCCTCAGCTCCACCTCCTTTTTTTACTTTGTACATCACTGGGTGGTTCTAGAGGGCTGAGAGCGAACTGAAAGTCTCCAAACCCGCCGCCAGTGTGTGAACACGTGACTGAAGTGTTGCTGTTGTTCCTGATTAAGTTGTTTTCTTCTTGGTAGGCCGGAGTCAAATTTTTAAAAATCAAAATGCACCTGTAGGGACTTTCTCCTCAAGACAATGCTCACATTATGTTACGATAGATGTGAAAATGTTAACGTTTTTGCGCCGTAACTCGATTTAAGCTTCAATGCGATTTAGTGAAAATGTGGACGTTGTTACTGTGCTACACCACATTCAGACTGTGTATCGACAGCGACAAAATCCACATCTATCTTAGCTACGCATTTGAATGAATTTGACACTTGATTGCCTGTTATCTGTGTGTTTGTGTGTGGATATTTACATTTACTCTTCATCTTTTGACTACAATGTCAGGGTTATCTTGTTCCTGTCTCTGTGGAACAGGTGTAGACTTGCCCAAATTACCTTTTGGACTTTGTCCAGTTGAGAAAACGTGTGTTTTCACAGCGTTCTAGTGCTGTTTTGGGGAGGCCTGAACTCGTTGAGGATTTGACTGATTTAAAAAAATAAAAATAAGAAGAAATCTGAGTGTTGAACTTTTGGACACACTGAGCAGCATTATTTGGCTAATATTGCTTGTCATAAATTAAGCCAAACATGTTTTTATCGTTGTGGGTATAATCTGTCGCTCGTTTTTTTTTTTTTTTTTTTTTTTACACACAACAGAGCACTGCGCAAACCTTTGATTCAAATGGATGGATTGTATGCCAAGGAAACCAAGTACAGCCCCACAACCGTTGATTTTAAAGACTATGGAGCTATGGATGCATGTGGTGGATTTAATGCTGTTTAAATAAACTCTTAAAGAGATACCTTTTTGGATTTTAATGTGAAGCCAAAGGAATAAAAACATTTCCTGCAGGCCCTGTGCTTTGGAGGCTCCCAGAGACTGGATTATGTTGAGGAAGAGGATCTTTTAATGGATTTGATATCACGAAGGGAATTATTGTCTGAGATTCTGAAGGTCAGATTTTTTTATTTGTTCCCCACTTTTTTCCCCACCCATCACCGTACAGAGCATAAGATAAATCCTAGTAATAATGTGTACCAATGCCATTTGTATCTGTTAAAGGATTAGTTTGACATATTGGGAGATATGCTCATTTGCTTTGTGGATGAGATGAGAAGATCTTTACCAGTCTAACACATCAGAGTGGGATCTTATCTAACTCTAGGTAAGAAAGCGAATATATATATATATGCATATTTCCCAAAGTGCTTTAATTAAAATAAATTGCCTCTATCACAAATGTATAAATCAGGAGCATTATTGTTTCTGTAAGAATAAAGTCTAGGTATAGTGTAGCCCTTATGATAGCAATTCAATGACCAGTTTAAAGCTCTTTAAAATTAAAGTCCTCCTTTTTTTACTCAAATGTATGCCTTGTTTTTGAGGGCAGGTGGAGAAAAGCTATGGAGGCCTTTTGAGGGGAGAGAGCAACCACAACAACAATTATCTCTGACTGATGACAATAATACCCAAACTCAACCTAAGAAATGGCACACTAAAAAGGACTGCAGTCTAAGATGTTGAGATTTTTTCCATACACACTGCTACATACAAAGGCCCTCACATGGTCACACTCTCAATGGACTGACCCGAGTGTGTCCGCAATGCGTCCATACCCACTGATGCTAATGCTGTCGGGTTTTTCTTTGATTTATGTCATTTTTTTCCCTCATTTTGTGTTTGTGAGGATGCAAATGTCACTCATAAAGTTTCTATTGTTAAAAAAAATAAATAAAAGTGTTGGGTTTGTTTGCAATATAGCTTATCTGTTGCTTAGCACACGTCATGGAAAATGAACAACACAGCAAGCTGGTTTTTGGAGTAGAATTAGGAGTGATCTGCAAATGGAGGCATACAGATATTGTGGTGAAGTTGGAAAAGCATTCAAAATAAAACAGTATGTCATTGAAGCCTGTTGAAAGGTTTTCACCTCATTTTGCTATTGAGCACTCGTCACTGCTACATGCTACATGGATTGTAAATGTGCTATATTAAATGTATTAGCGTAAAGTGTTGGTTCAGCCAAATTACATTAAAAAAACCGATAGTGGTATCTAAGGGTTTATTATTAGTTTAATTTTTTCCATATGTTGAGCTATCTCAGATGTGTACCCACACTCCAATACATTGATTTGAATGGAAATGGGTTTGTATTGCGCACATGATTGAAAGAAACATCATTGTTTCTCAGGATAATCCATAGTCCTCACTGTGAATTTATGCATTTTTTTATTTTTTTTTACTTTTATCTACTGAAGAAATAGTCCCCATGAAACCTGTTGAGTGTGCCAGTATCGGGCAAGTCATGTTGATGTTGAATGATTTTAGCAACATTTTTCAATGATTTGTGCACCCCAAACAAAAGTCCATTCACCTCCATTGTACTGAGATGGAAGCAGACATTTTAAAAATAAATATCTCTATTTAGAGGTTTACTCCTTGATGCAGCGGGCCAGGGTTCGGTCCGACCTGCGGCCCTTTGCCGCGTGTCATTCCCGATCTCTCTCCCCTTTCACTTCCTCAGCTGTCTTGTCAATAAAGGCCTAAAATGCCCCCAAAAATGTATCAAATCCTGAAATCAGTGGGGGTAATATTTTGGTGAACTGATGGCCAAACCTGTAAAACATTATGGTACATAAATGCACCCTAAAGAATATTTTAAGATATTCCATATCTTATAAAATGACCCATGCAGTTGCAAAGCAATTGTTTAATCATGAAGAGAGCTGTAATTTTAATTCATAACAATTGGCCTTAATCTTATATCACTGGTAGGGGAGCTTTTCTGCTCCACAAGGCATGACAATAATTACTGGTTTAACGATGCCCTGATGGGTCTCAAGCAATATTTTAGCTTTTGCTCAATGTACAGTGCTTCTTATATTGTGCATGCCATATGAAAGTAGAAAGACAGAGGTTACTTTGGGCATTTTCACTGACCTCCCGCTCACTTTCCAATGTATTTAAAATACCCAGAAGGAAAATCTCAGTTAATTGAAGTGAGCGCTTGCTCTCAGTGTTATAAGTTGCAAGAACACAATTGTTTCTTTAATTACTCTTACTTCATCCTTTCACCAGAGGCTATTAATCCTGCAGCATGGTGTTGGAAGCAAGATATTCCTGTACTGTGTAAATACTTTAATGTGGCAGTACAAGTAACCAGGGTCAAGTTTAATGTCTCACTTGAACCTTGACCCTATTTGCTGGTACTTCCTACTTTTAGGGTAATACTAGATTGATAAAGGAAAACTTGATTTCACACTGTTAGGTTTAAGATGATTGGATTAAAAAACACATTGAACATTATCATATTTGCCCAGATTAAAAATCTCATAATGAGGATTGGGTACCAATGCTATCTGGTTTCAATGACATTATTGTTTGTGTTAAATTACTTGTTTCTTTTCCTTACGAATAGCTTAACTATTCCCTCCTTGGTCAAGGACAGACACCACAAAGAGTAAACAAACCTGTTGATGTCTCAAGTGTCCACAATTTCATTTATGACATGTGTTTGCAAATGGTTTCATTAGTATATAAAGGGCTATATGATATCAAGTGTATAGTTTAGTATATCACCCCTGAAAAGCCAGATGTTTGTTTGTCATGTGCAATGTGTACATTCACCCACAGTCAGTGCATGAAAATGGTCTCTTAGATTTTATGACTATAGTCATAAAATAGTTGGGGTGGCAGTAGCTCAGTCCATAGGGCGTTGGGATGGGAACCGGAGGGTCACTGGTTCAAATCCCTGTATGGACCCAAAAAGTTGGGAGCGTGGATTGGTGGCTGGAGAGATGCCAGTTCACCTCCTGGGCACTGCCAGGTGCCCTTGAGCAAGGCACCGTACCCCCCCGACCGCTCAGGGCGCTGGTTCAGCTGGCAGCCCACTCACTCTGACATCTCTCCATGTATAGGTCCTGAGCATGTGTGTGTATTTCAGGCCTGTGTTTGAGTACTAACAAAAAGTGTGTACACAGAGTGTAGTGCAGTAATTTCCCCATTGGGGACTAATAAACAAATTATCTTTATTATCTTTAGTTTCTAGCATAAAAATAACCCCCACTACCGGCTTTTAGTTTCTTCACTGGAACTAATTTGCAAAAATAATAGGGGGATCTTACTTTTACTTGGATGGTGAGAGCTGGTAAAGAGTTGTATTGTTGTATTTCTACAGCCAGTATTCTGTCGTCTATGGCAAATGTCCACCACCCAATTCTTTGTTTTTGTCTCCACCCTGTGGCAACGTCTAATGCTTAGTTTATTTTTATCCAGGTATCCTTTTGCTTGAGCAAGTTTACGCACCCCAGTATTGAATACTGTCTTTTTATGAATTCTCTATTTTTCAAATTTTAGAATTAGATTTCAGAAATATCCAGGTACACAAAACCGGTTTTATTTATCTTTGAAATCATTAAATTCCAACTACAGATCGAAACAAACAGAATGAAATACATATCCCCCTCTTAAGACATGTATTTAATCTCATTATACATTTTGATATGGAACACATTGGGATCTGGTTATATGCAAATACCCTTGAAAGGAGAATTCAAGAATATATCTAAAAATGCTATTAGACTGTGGAGTGTTCAAGACACTAAAACCAGATTAATAATTGGGTTTCCGGGCTAAGGCTGCACGACGATATGACCTAAAATCTAAATTGTGATTAATGACATATTTTAAATCAATAACGATAAGTGAACAATAATTAATAACGTTCTAAATTATCTTTTCTGAAGCTAAAATGTTTTCGGACGACGGACACTCCGTTGCTCAGTTAACTTGGACTCAGTGTTTGAGTTATTCTCCATTATGCTTCCCATGCGGCTGCCTGGTCTAGGCGAAGTCACGTGTCTACACATGCAGTAGAAGGTTTTTAAGGAAAAAGTAGACCTATCAACAGGAATAAATAATCAAAATTATCGTCATGGGAAAAATACGTTGACAGCTTCAGAATTTTGATGTTGACATATCTTTGATTAATCGTCCAGCCCTATCCCAAGCATTGATTCGTTTCCTCCCTACTCAACTATATTTATAAAATAAAGGGAATCAACTCAGCCTTACATTATACAGTCCAGCAGACACAATGTATTTAACTTCAACAGTATATGAACCTAACAGCATAAACTGCACACATCCTGTCACATTGGAAGCAAGCTGCAGCAATCTTCATTCTGGTTCATCGCCCTTTGTCCCGCTGAGCCTCCAGGTGTCTGTGTGCTGCTCTCAGTGTGTCCTGCAGGTCTTTGTACTCAGCCAGAGTGCAAGCTTCCTCCAGTCGGGCCCAGCGGTAGTCCTGGTGCTCGGATGACAAAGTGACTGCTGTCCCCGGGTCTCTAAGCTCGGCCATCCAGTACAGCACCTCTTTGGGTCTGCCTTGCACCTCATATTGCAGCTCCTGCACAAAACCATCAATCACCTGCAGTTGCTCTGCCCCAAGCCCCGCCTCCTCTTTGGTTTCCCTCAGAGCTGTGGTGATGTCATCCTCACCTGGATCCACATGACCTGAAGGGGAAAAGGTTAGACATAACCGGCTAAAAGAATCTAAAGTTATATGAGTAATATTTAGCTCATTCGCGTGCAATATGAACTACATGATAAATGCACTGTTTTTGAACTTTTAAATACCTTTGGGTGGGGTCCAGTGGTGCTTCCCATAAGAGGTCTGCAAAAGGAGGTACTCAATGTTGTCTGGTGGAGGGGCACAACTGGCTGGACGACGAAACACTATAAAGCCACAAGCACGCAACGCCATCACCCTGTTCAACAAATTTCACACACTAACACAAAAGTTGACATTACTTTCTGTGTTACAGAATTCCACTACGGAAAACAAAAAGATGAGGCATGTGCTAGTTAAGCAACCTGTCCAGTTGAGCTAAGATCTGTTTTTAATAAAGCTATAAAATAACCATGACCCTCAGCACTCTTGAAGGGGAAACTGTTACATTACCCTGGATTATTAAATGTTGGAGTACTTGTAAAGTTCAATGAAAAACTGGGTTTGAATGAAAAATTGGGTTTCTACATGATGGGTACAGAAATGTTCCAGATGTTGTTTTGCGAGTACAAGTAGAATAGTTTTAAAATCTATTTCACAGGTAAAGTCCATACATTTGCATATAAAGACCTACATTTGTTTTATGTGTGCTTTAAGGTTAACTTAATTGTGTGAAATCTGTTCATGTTAAACTTTTTAAGTAGAAAACATTTTAACCCTAAATATCCAATAGTATAGGGTAGGGCTGCACGGTATGAGGAAAAGATTTAATTGAGATTTTATTCTGTTTTTTTTAATTCATTTTATTTTGCGGTTATGATTCTAATTATGATTTTATTTAATTCTATTTTTGACTAATGTTGCGGACTGATATTGATATTAGGACACGATTATTGCAGGGAATGATCATTTTTGTATCATTATTCTCCTTTTCATTTAATATTAAAATATAAACATTTTGACATTTTGAACATGTGATATTAGCGCGGATGATTGCGCAGTACATCCACATAGGAAAGACCGGAAAACATCACCCGCTCCACATTTACTGTTCTCGTTAGGCATACCAGTCTAACTTTAGCCTTGCTGGTGACTCGACCAGTCAGGACAAAATTCAGCAATGTTTCTTTTGACTGAGTTAGCCTGAGCCGGCCAAGCAAAGTTATGATTTTGAACATAATTATAGGAAATAACATGGTTTCTTCATTACTATGACTGACAGGCGTTAGCTAGCACACTGCAAATATGACGGTTTACAGACCCACGTACAACACTGCTGCAACAGCAGGAATAGTTATTTACCAGAGCAAAGAAAGCTACCTAGCTTCTCCGCTCAACCCAGGTCACACGTCAAGTGAGGTGCTCAGAATGTTACTTTACAAACATGCTCCTTGTTCTACCGTACATAAACACAGACTGTAGGTGTGAGGAGTAGTTACTTACTTAATTTTTAAAATGGTGACACGTTTTGAATTGGCTCGTAGTTAGTTGGTTTTACACTAACTGAGCACTGGGAAGCTCATCGGTGCTCTACGAAATGAGTCCGACCCTCTCTGAAGACGGACATAATCAGTTCCGCTTCTTCTTCTTCTTCTTCTTCTTAACAGTCTGGTTTTAACCTTCTTTAACCCTTGTGTTGTCTTCCCGTCCCGTTTTTTTTCAGCACTGTTAACGCTTTTTCCGAGATTTTTGACATTTTTAAGTGTTGTGTGTGCTTTATTGCTGTTTTTTCCAAAGTTCTTTGATACTTCTAATGTTGACCTTTTTAGTGATTATTTCGAGGAGCCATTTTTTTTAACGGGTCAAATTTGACCCAAGGACAACATGAGGGTTAACTGTCTATGGTTTACTGGTGGTTTGCATCCATAGATTGTTAATATTAAATGTATTAATAATATACAGTTGTATGCAGATGTTTGCATCCAATGTGTTGCACTACCGCCAGTTATTGTGATGCAAGATGCAAGATGAAATGCTTTGACATGCTTTAATAAAGGAACGATCATACTGCCAGTGATGAAAGATGTATCTAATTAGCCTACTTAAAGTTAAAAGTTAAAATACTCCTAATGCAGAACCGCTATATTCAGCCTATATTATTATAATTTAATGGTATATAATTATTATGCACTATTTTATACAGGTCCAAGTAGGCCACAGCAAAATGGTACTTAGCAGGCACAGTAATTAGTAGGCTACTCAGTAAATAGACTTTCTTACTTTCCACTACTACTACTACTACTACGTATTACTACTACTGCTACTAATACTACTACTACTATTACTAGCCTACTACTACTACTAAAGATGATGACGGTTAATGGGCATAAAAATACTTTAGGTATACAAAACAGATCAGACTAAATTGCCCTAATAATAAATAATAATATTTTAGTTATAATATTTGATTCAAATAAATTAATTTGTTTGTAAATCTCTTGCAAGGACAGATTAAACAAATTGCTTCATGAGAAACTTATATATTTCTTTACAATTGTGTAAATGTGGTGCCTGTGGGAGACAGATAAGAAGTGTACCCAGTGTAGATAGGGCCAACTGAAGACAGCTTGTGTCTGCAGATAATAGAGAGGGGGCCACCTTCCCACGCAAGCCGGGCATCAGCAGTACAGTTGTTCAGTGTGACGGAGGAGGCCGCTGCTTAGTTTCAAGGTAAAGACAAAAACTCACTCATTGTTACATATTGTTATTTTCAAGTAAAACATATAGGGAGAGTCAGACAGACAGATTTACCACATTTATCTTGTAGTCCCTTAGGGTTCATTTGAAGAAAATGTTTCATTTTCCTGACATGTACAAATATTTAGCTTTTCCGTAGCTCCTTTCTTCATAGCATGTAGCTGTCTGTGCTCTTGCCAGATGCCTCAGGAAATGTGACTTTCGCTGCCACAACTACTGTGCTTATTCAGCCTGCACTGAAGTGCTCATTATTCCACTCCGCTATACATGAATCACTCTTGGGATCAGGTTCCTGTGTATCCAGATATTTTTTTGGGTATGTAAGCTACTGACTGTCACAGAGATTTCACATGGATGTGAGACTGTAGTCTCTAGATGACCAATACTTTTGAACAACAATGACATTTATGTAGGTCATACATTCTGTAATCATTAGGCCCTTGATTGGTATGCTTTTTTGTATTAAGGAAATTTACAACAAGCTAAAAAAACTTTAACTTTGAAAAATTATAAGTCCACTTCTGATCTGCAAAGGGATTGCGCTCCCCTTAATCTCTTACAAGTTTGTTAATGGTGATACTGATGACGATACAGACATTGGGAAGTAATATTGCAGGTCTGAGTATGTTTGGAGAAAAGCTGATCAGTGCCAAGAGATGTGCTTAATTCAGATGCTTCAAGCTGAATGTTATGGAGGTGTTGTTATGGACTTAATTTAAGATGACAACTGTGATCTGAGGTGCCAACTAAATAATCTCAGTGACTAACCCACGAGCAAAACATTTCATGTGTAGTTAAGACTTACGTTGAATTTCTCACCAGGAAAAACAGTACATTACTGAGCTGCACAGATGGCATTGATTGCAGGATAGTTACGACCAATTTGGTAAAGAAAATGAACACGTTTCTTTATGATGAATACTAAATTGGGATATTTCCTTCACAGAGCCATGGAGAAGGAGCAGCCTAGAGGAGGGCTTCATTTTGTAGGGAAGAAGGATGAACTTGTTGAAGCAAAGCGCTCTTTCAGAACACTAGAGGGTCGGGATATACTGATCATTTACCACCAGACAGTCTTCTATGCTATAGACTCTTACTGCTATCGTAAGTTCAGTTCTTTTTGTACTCAACTCATATTATTGTCTAGAGCAAACGTGTTATTGACAAATGCTTACTTTAACTGAACCAATTCAAAAATAAGTTGCTCCTGATTGACATCGTGTTAGGGGGTATTTCACACTGAGCTGCTTTACGCTATTATCCCTAGAATAGGGATCTTCAACAGGTGGTCCGGGACCCCAAGGGGGTCCTCAAAATCAATGCAGGGGAGCCGCCAAATTATTGTTGAGATCATATTTTTGGGAACTTTATGTCTTTATTTCCACAGTAAAGTTAAAGCCATGAAAGGGGAGAGAGAGGGGGTGATGACATGCCGCAAAGGGCCGCAGGTCGGAGTCAAACTTGTGGCCACTGCAGGAGTAAACCTTTGTGTGCGCCTGCTCTACCAACTGAGCTAACCAGGCCACAAATAATTGCTAATTTTTAAAAAAAATTTCAAAAATGAAAAGTCTTAACACGAATGAGCAATGTGTTTTTGGCAAATGTAAATTCCCACTGCTTACTGACCTATAGGTAAGGTAGTCACTAAGAAAGCCATCCACAGATACAGTTAATCCTACGCATTCACTGTGCCACATGTATGTTTAACATTAAAACATGATTTATAAAATCATGCCAAAAATGTTGATGTTAATAGCTTCGTATGCTATGCAAAAAAAGGTATGTATAAAGACTTTAAGCCACCCTACACGTTATTGTAGGCTCAGTTTAATACGCAAATTAATTGTATACAATACATGTAGTAGGGGGTCTCTGCTCCTTCTCTCTTTCAGTAAAGGGGTCCTTGGCTTTAAAAACGTTGAAGACCTCTGCCCTAGAACATTTTAGCACTTAAATGTGTCCAGTCAGCAAAACATTTGTGTTCTGTACACTGTTTGCTTGTTCTACAATACACTGATCCTCTGCCCTCTCAACAGATGCTGGGGGAGCACTGGAGAATGGAGACATTGAGGTGAGGTTTACATTTGATATTAGAGATTAGAGGTTGTTTTTGTGTCTGACTCAGACTAAAGAAGCCAAAATGCCATTTAAGTTAAGTTAAAGTAATGGACTGTACTTTTGTGTTTTTACCACGTTCATGCTTTCCCAGGCTATTCCATATGCACTGTAATCCTTAAAGGCACCTACTGGGCTGAGACTTAGATGAGACAAAGAGGAATATAGACTACTTTAATAAAGATAATGTTATGCTAATGTTGAAGGGCCTTAATGACCTACAATCCTCCAACTTGAGGGTGTTAACCTGTTTTCTTTTAACACACTCACAGGAAATTGCTGACAAGCTGTGCATAATTTGTCCAAAACACAAGTACAAGATTGCTCTTGCCAACGGGGAGGGAATATATAAGGGCACCGACCCCACGAAAAAGCCGGCTGTGCCCAGATGGTACTCCAAGGGTGTGAAGCAGCGGATCCACACGGTCACTGAGACCAATGGGGATGTCTATGTCAAGCTCTCTGAGGACACGTGTTGGATCGAGTCAGACTTCTACCAGGGAGAGAAGGGCAAGGTGCAAAGGGCCAAAGCTGAGGCAGCTGAGAAGAAACTTAGTAGTACAAAAGATTGATAAGGATTTTTGAATTTTAAGTTTTCTATTGTCTCCCCCAATCTCCTTATGTTATGTCAAAGTTATTGCATTATGACTCTATAGAAATGATGTCAGACATTAAATAACACTCATCTCATACTTTACCTCAAGTAACCATTAGGGCTTGAATGGCTTAAAATGGGTCTGTTTACATTGCTTACATGATTTGAAAATGTTTGACTTCATGAAATCAAGTCACATGTTGCCATGTTAGGTGAACATCTAGCATTTCAAAAAAAAATGTAGCTCACTAAATAAACGTTTTATGGGTGAATTTTTATTTCAAATTCTCTGTTTTCAAATCGGGTAGTGGCATAAATGCGCACCCACACTAGTGAATTCCTCTGCTTTTCAATATTACTCATGTATTATGCATACAGTGAATTAATCAATACGATAAAAAGGTTTATATTGATCAATACTGTCTTGTCCTAACGTGGAAAATCGTTAATGTAAAATATAACTATCATACTCACAATACTGGCCACTTTTTGTAATATCCATGTCTTTTTATTCCCTCAAAGACAGATGAACATAAGGTCACAGGGCGGTTTTTGGAATTTGTGCTGTAAAATGTTGCTTTTTCCATCGGCAAAAAAAATCCTCAAGCAACTGGAAACAAAAATAGGGACACTGCTGAGGACACCAGGCCAAACCCTGAGGTTGTTAAAAGTTGTGATGACAGCAGCTTCAGACAGGTACTGTGGCTGGCTGCTGGAAGGTGCTGCTTCCCATGGGACAAACAACTCATCTAACACTCAGTAGGAAAAGCAAAAAAGTCTTGACTTTGACCACATTTTGACTTTTGGTTTTAGTCAGAATGGATCAAGGTGAAAAAATGCTGGATCCTAAAATTCCAATCATGTATCTTGATATATTGTTGTCTGTTTGACCCTTCCTGTTTTGGAAACACCCACGTCTGGGGATATATAATGTGGTTTTTGTGACAAAAAATAAATAAATAATAATAATTTATTGCATAGCCATCCTATGCTTAACATGCTTAACAAACGTTATTTGGTGAAAATGTGTTAACCATGTTATATAAAGAGTCACGGCAGCCTGTCACATTCAGATTATTTCTTTGTTTTTGGAAGTCTATCACAGTGACATGGTTCTAGAACTGCAAAAGCCATTGGTTGAAAACACAAAGGCTACGGGGTATGATGTTCCTCTGTGCATGAAGGATGCTGGTCTCTCTTGCGGGCCTACAGCACACTCACAACACACTTGAAATCCTCTGCCTCTGTGATGCTTTGAAAACATTCAAGAAATGTACAGGGCCATGGGTTACGTGGAACGAGGGGGCTGATCACTTCTGCTTACTACACATTAAATATTCAAATACAATAATGTGGTGAAATTGAGAATCCTAATGCAGGTACCATTATGTGTATGGTTTGCAAATAGGTCAAGTGTGGGGCTCTTTGTAGATATAAAGAGCAGAATATCCAGGGGGAACTGCTCCAGAGGGAGAGTACTGCACAGCATAAACAGCACGAAATTGTTGCAGGGCATTCAAATACTCTCTGTTGGGTTTATGTTTTGCATTATTTATTGTGATTATGAATGACACAGGAGGCTCTGATGAAACCTTTAAGGCTTGAGCTATTATTTCTCTCAAAATTCTCTGAAAGCCCTGGAGTTTTCCCAAAGAGGGACTAACAGATTCCATTGTCACCTTTTCTACTAATGACTGACTCCCAAAAAAAAACGTCCACAAAGTCAGTTAAACAATTCATTATAAATAATATATTATCACTATCATTAACATTGCATCCCATGGTCATCTTAGAAATTCCTTTGTATTTATGTGGTGGAGTGTCTGTCTTTGTAACTCAGATAATGGATGTTATTGGCAACAATCTTTCTGTTGCAATCGCCGGATGCTAACACTCTTGTTCTTTAATTGTTTATGAGTGAAACTATCAGCTTTAAAAGACGAAAATGAGTAAAACTATGTTTTGACAGTCATTTCTTGCATGTGGTCAGCATGGTCCTGGTGTGCATGTGTTGGCGCGCGCTGCTTCTACGTGTAGCCTATTCCCGCGTGCATGCTGCTGAGTCAGACGCGACCACTATCTGCTTAATCCGTCTCTCTCTCTCTCTCTCTCTCTCTCTCTCTCTCTTTCTCTCTCTCTCTCTCTCCTCCCAAATGCTCTTTTCCAGTGAGACTTTATGATTTCATCCGCCGACGTCATTCATATGGTCTGGACGCTGAGGCGCGAGGCTGCCCTCTCCTCGTCGCTAATTGTGTTTCCTACCGACTGACAACTTGTTTGTCTGTTAGCGCATTGGCTGCCCATGGGCGCTGAGTACACACTCTGCTGCTCCGCCGGCTGGGCTGTCCAATGCGCCTCTGCGGTCGGTTCGGGACGGTATCAGGCTCCGCTTTATGAATGAATAACAAGACGGGAAAATGCGAGTGTGTGACTGCGAAACTCCCCTGCAGCCGTGCTCCCGGGGGGCCAGCCGCCGATGAGAGGGATTAACGACCGAGCGGAGCCGTGGCTCATTGCGGAAAAGCCGACTGCAGACTGGCGCGGAAACGCACCGTGAGGGAAACGGGCTCCATAGCGTAGAACAGCGGAACAAAACCACGGTGACCACAATGTAAGTTGCTCTGAAGCTGCAACTCATTAAGGGCTGTGAGAAGATGGGAATCCTGTTATTGTTGCATGCTTTATTTATTTATTTATTTTTTGCCAGTAGGCATCAATGCTTGACATCACCGAAAATATGTCTTAAAGTGTATGATTTATTGAACCATATTTCCCTCTCAGGTGTAATAAGGGCCTTGGCAAGCTTCTTCTCAGTTATTTTCAGTGACATAATGGTGATGCACTGTCTCCGTGCTAGACTTGAATAACAGGGACCAAAGCAAAGAGAGGTGCCTCCTCTTAGTCCTAACACTAGATCATCATCTGTTTGTGTGCATCTTGAATCAAGTCACTTCCAACCACGAGTTCTCTGGTTTACAGGTCCATCCACATCGTTGCTCTGGGCAGCGAGTGCCCCGGAGGAATTGGGCTTGGGGAGGAGATCATGGGCCAGGGCCAGCTACAGGGAGGCCTGCTTTGGAGCTACCTTGGCCATGGAGCACTGGTGGGACCTTGTGACCTGGAGAGCAGCATGCACAACCCGGCTTTTATGGAGTACACCTCACGTGTGTTTGGAGATGTCACTGTAGTGGTTCGGGATTGCCCCAACTGGGTAAGAGAATGGTGGTGTGTTTGTGTGTAGAACAGCATGAGAAAAAGAGAGACTTGCATGGGTTGATAATCATTTTTCTCATTTGTGTGCCCATTGTCTCTTTCCCCTTACATCTTCCTGCTTGTGTGATACCAAATCAGACTTGATTTGCACAAGAAGGTTAGGGCAGGCCAAGAGGGCAAAACATGCCATAAAAAGAGGTGTAATTTTGCCAAAGCCATTTCATTGTGAAAGAGTGTGTGTCAGTTCACTGATATGCTGTTTATTTTCTCACTCTGCTTCTTTCTCACAATACTTACAACATTTCAAATTCCAAGGCCACTTGCCTTCCAGCACTGATTGCAGGCTTAACAAAATGTCTTTATTCTGTGTTATTTTTACATGCAGTGATGCACAAAAAAAAAAAATAGCATTTGAATTTGAAAAAAAAAGAAGCTCTGTTGTGATTTTGTAGCAGCTCTTTCTGCGTCCTATTATAAGGCTGTCTAACTTTGTCAGGGGTGGTGCTGCAGAAAGTCTGTCAGTTTAATTCTATGGCTCTTTGTCCTTGTTTTAAGTCAAATTGCTCAAAGCTTCCCAAAGTGCCTAATTAGTTGAATCAGGTTGGTTTAGAGTAACACAGGTCATTGGTTGTAATTACTAGATCGATGGACAGGTTGGGTATTCAGACATTTCATGTCGTTCTCATTTATGCCATTCTCATGTGTTTGTCCACCTCTCACCTCCTATTTATATCATTTGTCCGGTTCTTGCCTTTCCAGGACTTGTTGGACAGCGATTGGGCCAGTGTACGGAAAGTTCTTGAGCAGGCGGACATACTCGTCATTAAATATTCAGTCACTGACAAACTGGCCTTCCAGCAAGTCAGGAACAGCTATGCTCCGAGACTCCGCCCACTCCTGAGGCACTGGGGTGTGCCTGTCATCCTGGTTGCTGTTGGAGCGCGGCTGAACGGTGAGGATGCTTTTGTCCTGAGTTTTTGTTAGCCATAGTGAGTTTAGTTTTGCCTTCAACACCTTGACAATTGATGGTTAATCAAACAGTTTTGTCGTTGTTGTTCAGGAACAACAGAGTTTGAGAGACAGCAGATCAAAAATCTAATTTCTCTCAAGCAACTGAACTTGATATCCTCCTGTTATTTTAGGGTTGATTTACTACTGCCACAGTAGAGTTTGTTAGTAGAAAAATATCGTCTGTTTGGGCCAGTGAGATCACTGTCTAAGCCTTGTGTCCTCTAGTGTGTCCTCCCAGCAATGAGGAAGATGTTCAAGATTAAATCTCCTCTTGGCTGCTTTCAAGCGGTCAGCTCACATGTTTCCCTACAGGAAACACACCAAAGCAAGACATTAAGTTGATATATTTTTTGGCCATCATTGCACAACAAGGAAATATACACTGTCATGGCTCAAAAGTGCACCACAACAGCGGTGAGGCTGCTTAACACATCAGAAATGAACATGCCTGTATACTGGGCTGGGGCCACAGTGTGTATGCATTTGTCTGAGCTAACACACACACACACACACACACACACACACACACAGAGACACACAGAGAGACACACAGACACATACACACACACACACACAAACACACACGCTGACCCTTGTTGAATCCATCTTCTGTAAAGACGCTCATCAAATGCACCAGGTTTTATTTTTAGCTTGTCTGCACAATATACTTTGAGATCCTGTCAGAGCTCCGCTGCAGAATGATCACAGTGTAAGTCAAGTCTTTGCCAGAGAGAGAGAAAGAAAGAGAGAGAGAGAAGGAGCAAGGAAAGGGAGTAAGGCGCTGTAGACCAGAGCCTTTATTTGTGTTTTTGTTTGTGCCTGCTGTGAGTAATTTCATCCTATCCCCTCATGCTTGCAGAGAATGACGGGTGAGCACTTTCTGATGTTTGACTTTAGACCATCTGAAGCACAGCTGTGGCAGAGAACGCTGTCGTATATGTGCATTAACACTGCCATTAAACCAGCGCTGAACGCAGGACCACCAACAGATTTATCCAAGGGCACGCACGCACACCTCACACAGACATACGACTGATATGCCAAGTCACCGCCTGTCAGCCGCTTACACACAAACACTCTACTTTTCATTTTACCTCTCTCTCTCCCTTGTCTCTATGTCCTGCCTGTAGGTTAGTAGCAGTATGATTTATCAAATACCTCTGCACAGCTGTACAGCACGCTCATTCTCTCGTTTATCTCTGGCTCTGTCCTCTTTTTTCAGTCTTTTGTTTCCTTCAAGCTAATCCCTTCATATTTTCTGTCTGATTTTGTCTCTTTGGTCCCCATGCACATATGCCACAGAGTGGCTGGTCCTAGTGCACATGCACTTTGCATATTATTTCTTTGGACTGAGTGAAGATGTGAAAAGGGTGGCCTGGAAGTGAAAAACACATCAGTATTAAATTAGAGAAAACCAATGACCTAAAGACATTTCAGAAACCCACATTGCCAAACGTACCAAAACAGTCACTTCACAGAAGGGAACAAATACATACACCAATCTAAATCCTTACTGGTTGTCTGCCGTCTCTATGTGATAGACTAGTGGAATTGGAAAGAAGGGAAGCACATGTGGCTGTGGCATCTGGTTTTTATGTTCTCTTTTTTGCAAGATATGTTTTCAATTTTATTTTGGTTTGTGCAATGTTGTGTTTTGTGTTCTGTTTTTTTTTTTTTGGTACCTTTTTTGTATTTCACTGAATTTTTGGGATCTAGTAGATTCAACATGTTCTTGTACAATATTTTGTACACATTTTGCTACATTTTTAAATTGTCAATATTGGCATACTTTGTCCCATAAGGAAGTGTCAGTCATTCTTATCCAGCTTTGCACTGATAGATAATGTGACTATGGAAAATATACTACTGCACAGTGGTGTTAACATGAGAATGCCTGAAGAAATTAAGACATTTCTCTGTTAGTATTGTACAGTATTGAGTGCTATAAGTACAGTGTGCATAATCTTTTGTCTGTCTTTGGTCTTCAAAACATGCTTTCATCCATGTCTGGTATGGACATTAAAACTATGGATCATTATACTGTGTTTGAAGGCACATATGGTAGTTAGTTCCTAGTTTTAGTTGAATATTTGAACAAAAATGAATAGTTTGACAGCCCTTTCTATGGACGTTGGTGAGCCAGCAATGGCTGTTCAAGTATAATGTAATATTAGTAACTTATGTATTAGTTCTCATATATCCTCATTAACTATTTATTAGATGCAGTTAGTTATACAGTTTGAATGATTTCATCGTAGGACAAATTCTCATCTCTGTGTTAAGATGATGGCCCTCCATGTACGTGCCCGCTGTGTGCGTCAGACTGGAGCAGCTGTGTGCCTCACAGTGAAGGTCTGCAGCTGTCCCGGGACCTGGGGGCCACCTACCTGGAGTTGCCCTCTCTCAACCACGTCTTTGTGGGTCGCTACTTTGGCAGCGTGGTAAGTGTTCACATCACAGGGATTGATTGACTGAGTGAGTGACCCAGATAAAATCATTCATATTTTCAGAAATTTGTTCACATCCAGCTGTAATATAAAGTCTGCATTTTTCGTACTTTTCCTGTCTGTTAAACTGTCACTGTTGATTAGCTCTGCATTCCAGACATGTACAGTACCGACAGGTAGCTATGTTGGTCTTCTCGGGAAGTTGTTTCCAAAGCAAAGAAAGAAGATGTAACATCACTATTTTTGTACCGGGGATTTGTACTAACGTGTGTATTTCTGCTGTCTTGTTCAGCTGGAGTACTTCATGATTCAGTGTCTGAAACACAAAGCCAAAGAAAGGCCAGAGAAGAGGCGAGGAAATAAAGTGAACGAGCTTTGTCCCCCTCACTTAGAACAACCAGGTCAGAGGAATACTATGGTATCTAAAAACTAATATTGCCTTTTATTTTAGGGGCATTTATTTGTGTCTGGCAATGTTAACCCTTTAAGCTAATTTAAAATATGTTTTATTCTGTCTATTTAGTAATACATAAGTACCTGTAATTATTGTTGCTTTTAAATTGCTCTTTTTATGGTGTATAGAGAACATTCAATAGGACTGACTGGAGTGTTTTCTTCTTACAGCACATAGCCATAAAAAAGCTGAGCACAAAGTTTTTTTATCCAGATCAATATTCTCTGTTCCAAACTGGAAATAAGAAGCGAGACAAAGAGCTAGGTAGACTACTTTTAGTCAATGACATTTGAATCAATTTTAGACAGAACTGAGTGTTTGGTGCCTTGTTCTGAGGCAGCTCATTGACTGTTGTTGTTGGATATTTGAGGGTTACTTATTTAATGTGTCTTTAACCAAATGTTGTTAATCCGCTTAGGTATTTAAGCACCTGAATATTAGTAAACCACTTATCCAGCTGGAAACATCCCTAGTACATTTCTTTTTTGTTAAGTGTTTTTTTTGTGACTTTTTTTTGCCTAGTACTGAAATTGTATATCTATATAAATCAGCTTTGCAAGATTTAGTTCCGGGCTGGCAGGTGACCTTTTACATTCTGTTAAGTATAGGACAAATAAAATTCTCACAAATCTTCTTTTTTAAAAGATACAACCAGAGAATTTCTGAAAAATGACTTAAACGGTCAATTGATAATCAAAGCATTGCCAGTTAATCATCAATTCATTGTTTAACCTCTAATTGAATTTCAATTATAGACTGTAAAAATAAGGTTTTAATCTGCTTAAATTCCTAATTTCAAATGGCACTTTAATTAAGCTTCAAAACAAGCCACGTTTAACAGGTGTCAAAATATTATATCGTAAACATAGTCCAACTGCCTTTCCTGGCTGCTGATTTTGCCACAGAGTGTTTGCACACCCACACAACAAACAGATCCAGTATCAGACTTTATTTTTTAAAATGGGAGTCCAGTTTTGTTTTCTTTAAGTGGTGCTAAATTCATAACTACGCTTACCTTACAACTTATTCTACTACTGCCATTTCAGTAATTTTCCACACACAGTACATTTGACATATTATTATAATAATTAACACAAACTACGCTGTTAAACTTGTGTTATATATTGATCTGGCCACTCTGCTGCTAAATCGGATGCAATGGCTGACAGCTTAAAGTCCAGCCAAAAAGGGAGCAAGTGCTGGCAGATTTATGGGTGCCTGTCTACTGCCTGTTAACTGTACTTATGGTGCAGTTTGCATTAAATGTGATGTGCACTGATTCAGGAACAGCACAACTTTTAGGGCCAAATCTGAGCAGCCATAAAAAAGGATATGAGGTCCGCAGAGGAGCGATGTGTATTAAGCATGAATATTATAGGATAATGATTTGTGAAGCCCCCTCACTTTCCTTGCTGTCCTTGCTCTGTACTTTTTATTAATCTGAATTCAGCACTACATGCATCACAAAGCACTGCTTTTTGTCTCTTTTTTTCTATGAATTGCAGAATCTTTTTTTTCTTGCATTCACAGTTTTTACTGTTATACTCAGTGAACTGCCAATCATTTACAATGTGACTATTGTGTGCCCAGGGTTTTTCCATGTCGCTTTAAACATTAACCTCAGTTAAATTAAGCTTTTGGGCGTTGATGTTTTTCATCACTAACATAATCTCAAACATAACTTATTGTCCCTTATTGTCCCTTAACATAAAAAAGCAGGAACAATTCCAATGTTTAACAGACAGACAATTTCTCCATTATTTCTACAGACCAGAATCACATTCAGCAGCTTTAATCTTTGCAGGTCTGCCATTAGTGCAAAGACAAACATCTGGAAGTGTTTTATCTAACTTGAGCAACAGGGCAGCGCACAACATGACACTGGTCTCTTTTATTGTTGACTAAAAGACTTCACTATGACTGACACCATCACTCTCTCCACATACACCCACTTTAATTGTCAAAACCTATTGTCAAAAAAAGGGGAAATCACTAGTAGAAGTAGACAAGGTAGATTAAGGAAAATGAGAAGACCAGACGTGTACATTGCAACACTTATGGGGTGCAAATCTTGTTGATTTTGTTATGTTTTTGAAAATTCCGGCAAGCTGAATATCAGCAGTAACTGACTCCAACTTCCTCTCTCCCCCTCTCCTTTTCTTTCTCCGTGCTCTTTCTTCCTCCCTCCATTCAGCCCGTCTCCCCCCCATCCGAGTAGAGGAGTCCAGCTTCTCCCAGGACATGCAGTGGTTGTTGGAGCGTGGCATGCAGTTCGCCGATGTGGCTTTCTACGCCGGGGACTCTGGGAAAGAACTGGGGTGGGCGCACGCGGCTGTGCTGTGTGCTGTCAGTCCGTACTTCAGACAGCTGCTCCTGGGGCACAAAACCAGGTAGGAGAGATATTAGCTTGTTCTTTCTCTCTCTCTGTCTGCATATTTCTCTTTTGTGAAGCTGAAGGATTTTGTGCTGAATTTCTGAATTTCACCTCTGTTTGAACAGGGAACGCCCCCAGTCGCGGTGTGTTTGTAGAGAGCGGGATGGAGGCCCCCCTTCGCTGCTCTCAACCTGGGACGGGGGGATTATTGATGACATGCCGAGATCAGAGGGGCACCTGACAGGACGTCTCTCTCGTCTGGTGGTGAAGGACCCCCTTCTGTGTATGTGCTTGTGGGAGACACTCATGTTCATTTATAGAGGTAAAAACCAACAGTCAAACACAGCACACTCAGATACTACTTAAATTCGTTTTTTTGCATATTTTTCCAGAAATTCTTTCATTTCCATTTAAGACAAGGCATAAAACATGCAAGACAACATAGAGTTACCCATGAAATACGCAAAAATATAAACATACAAAATACAACAGAGAGTCTGTTAAAAAATATTGATCAAATGTGGATTGAGTGTAGGACAGAATCTGTATACAGTTTGTGCACATGAAATAGTGCAAGAAACAATAAACAGATATTAAACAAATATGACAACATTGGGGCATAGGAGACAATAAAGTGAACGTATGCAATACTTCATGAATGATGGAAGAGCGTTAACACATGCAGCGGTTGGACAAGCGCCAGACAGCAGTACTTTAAAATCAACTAATGGAATAAGTGTTTCAAGTTTTAAGGTTTGTGTAATTTATGCCAGTCATTGGCAGCTGAAAACTAGAAAGAATGGTGGCCAAAGGAGGAGTGGGCTATCATAGAAGACTTAGAAAACCAGAGTGATCCTCAAAGTGATAAGGCTACAATTAATCCATGTTAAATTGTTTAAAAAGGAATCCAAGTATACTGCACAGCAAAGTTTACAACTAAAACCCCTTGAATATAATCTCTAGTGAATGCTTACCAATTATTTCTGTATTAAAAGTTAACCCACATCAAAACAGGATAGAAAGTGGAGATCAGAATACTCCAAAAAGACAACATGCACGTTGTTTAGAGAAATTGTGACTTTTTTCATTAATAACCATTTTAGGTAATCCCAATTTGAGTGTTGGTAATGCCAAGGCTGCAGCACATTACTGCTGGAGTTTAAATACAGCAAGTCTCACTTAGCCAGACCCTCCTCCAAAGTGTGCTGAAGGGGGGACTGACACATAGCATTCGGGGATGGGAGGAAAACATGCTCTGGTTTAATGGCTTTTCTTTAAACCTTTCCGATTTGTCATGAGTGGTGCTAAACTCCGCACAGAGACGTTGCAAAATGGTCGTGCGAGAGAAAACTCAGATTGGACAAATAGTCTAGCTAGCTGTCTCAATTTAATAATACGTTTTATTTAACAGCGCCTTTCTGAACACTCAAGATCGCTTTACAGACAATAAAAGACAGATACAGGGAACAGGAAAGTGCAAGTGTCACAACCCCACCGCGAGAAGGGGAGTGTTCCTTCTTTTTCTAAAAACTTAAAGAGGTCTACCAGCAGTTAAAATCTTCCCACTGACAAATAGGACACCACAACACAGCTTGGTCTAAATGTAATTCTTTATTCTATTCTGAAAAAAAAAAAAGGTTAAGACTAACAACCAACAAGTATAAAAAAAAGACAGCAAGGAAGGGTTAAAATTCATGTACTATACTAACTATGGTAAGAATCATGTCCTTATCGTTTATGTTTCAATGTTCGTTTCAGTCCAAGGCAGCAATGATGCAAACGGCAGCCACGTTTCACTCCCGGAAGCCTGGGTCCTTCTTCGTCTGGTCGGCGTAGCGTCTTCGTCGCTCCGTAGCTGGTACTGGCAGGGAACAGAGAGAGAAAGCTCTCAGAACACAGATCACAAGCAGTACCTTCACGCCACACACTCTCCGAGGATAGCCGGCAGACTTTCCTTTACTTATCTGCTTTCTCGCGTTTCAGTCCTTCTCGGAGTGTCTATCGTAGACGCTTCTCCCATCCATCCTCTCGTCTCAGCTACCGCTATCCTCCGTGTCTCTTTGGCTTCACTTCTCTTGCTTCGATTCTGCGCTGCTCTCCTGCTCTTCCGCCAGTTCCTCTCTCCGCGCTGCCTCTTGCCCTCGCCCGTTGCTTCCCCGTGGCTTCTCTCCCGCTTCTCCTCCGCGTCTCCCCTTTTCACCGCCTTGTTCTCACACACCTGTCCTCATCAAGCCCCGGTGTGTCCACCTGTGTAATTCTGAGCTTGTTAAGTCCGAGCGACAACAACAAACAGGGGGGAGGGTCTCCAGTCTCCATAAAGAAAACCCACCTAGAACAAGGAAATAAAGCCACCACAAAACCAAACATGCAATACAACAAACGCAAGACATGCCACAATAAACCCAAACAGAAAACACAGCAAACACATGCAATAAACCCAAACCAAAATCACAGCAAACCCATGCAAACATATTAACAGTGTAATCCACCTTTGGCATAAGCAGTTATAACAAAACAAACAAAACAAAATAAACAAGCAAGCTGGAACAGATGGGTTTTGAGTCTAGTTATGAACAGGGGGAGAGAGTCGATATTGCGGAGGTCAGGTGGGAGTGAGTTCCAGAGCTGGGTAGCAGAGCAGCTGAAGGCTCTGTTCCCCATGGTGACAAGTCGAGCATGGGGTACAGTGAGGTGGACAGAGGAGCACGCAGATGTGAGGAGCAGTTAACCATAGTCCTCATAAACTCACCCAATTTAAAATTCCAACACAAAAAAAGCGGAAGAAAATGGAAAATACATGCATCCGACAGAATTTCCTGCAGCACCGGAGCATCCTGGAAGTGGAACGCAAAGGATATAAACTAAAATTAAGAGAAAAAAAACGAGCTGGATTGACATTCACAGCATGGGAACTCCATTCCCCAAAAGCAGTTACTCTTTTTCCAATATTTTAAATGGGATGATTAATGTCCACTGGCTGCCGAAGGCAGTTCGTCTGCTATTGAATCTTGTCCAATGTTCCATTATGGTGAGGAACAGAAATCACTCAAATTGAAAGTGCTTGATAGTAAGCGACTGTAGTATTTTAATCAAGTTTTGGATCATTCATCGTGTAATACTGTGATCTCAAACTGCTTTCTTAACCCGTATTTGTACTTTAATGCCCCAGGCCACTCATGTCTCCTTAATCTTCACCCAGCTCAGTTCCATTTAACATTATGGACAAATGGATTGGTGCATTGGGCAAGGGCTTTGCAGAAATTTAACTTCCACCATCATTTTGAATGACTAATGGGATTTGTTGATAATATCTGACTATGTAGTCTGTTACAGTGGCCTCATATTTTCATCAACAAATGATTAACTCTGTGATGAAACTGTCATGTAAAATTAACAGTAGCTTATATCAAAGGATCCACTTGGCACTTGCATCCCACATTTTCTCCAGTTGCATGTGAAGCCTAGTTAGCTGTGTGAAATTCTCTGCAACATCAGTGGCATAATTGAAAATCTTCTGAGTCTGTGGCTCAGAGTCTACAGTGCTGTGATGCATGTTAGCTTGCTGCATCTATGCACGCCAATGAACTGGCGCAGCAAGCTAACACACAAACACATAAGCTGAGTGTGTATGTGTGCTGGTGAAGGGTGAGAATGAAAGAAGATTATAGGGTCAGACTGAGTCCCTGTGAGTGACTGTATGAATGAGAATAAGAAACGCAGCGGTTGAAAGATGAAGGATGCAGTACATGTTTTCATGCACGCATGTACAAGTCCTTTTTTCTGTCTAAGATAGGAGGAATATGGAAAGTAAGAAGTGGAAAATTGTGTGTTGGGTGAAAAAAGGAATATGGCTGGCTAGATGTGAGGATGAGAGAAGGGGTGGAGTGTTTAAGGTGCTGGTGGAGAGTGTTTTTGGTGATGGGGGAGCTGGGCACTAGAGCATACTATAAATGTGTGTGTGTGTGTGGGGCTTGGAGAGAATAGCGGAAAAAGTAAAATGTATTCATGTGCAGAGCACAATACGAATGTCACGTTTCCATACAACACTGCAGGGATGACTAATGTTAACCTTCAAATTAGTGGGTCTAAAGCAGCTGACCTCACATACTGTGTGTGTATTTCTATAATAGTGTGTTGTCTTGTCTTACACGAATATGTCTTGGCTAATCAGATGTGTGAATGTGTGCCTTTTTCTCAAACAGAAACATTGGGAGCACAGTTTCCTTGATGTTCATTTGTAGTAAATCCACAATTAGCTGCATTCCTAGTGATGGGATGAATATCTGCTTGCAATTCAATTCCAGTCATTTGTCAGTTATTGCTCATTGTATTGGCTTAGCAGTGCTCCTTTCTACAACATCATGTCTCTGTAAATGCACAGCGTCACACTCATGATATTATTCCATGCTTGGGTTATTGTCACTTGTGAGTGTGTGTGGACAGTCACAGAGGCCATGCCTTTGCGTGTGTGATGTTAACACTGTGAGACTCGGTCTCCTTGTGTAGTGTGCAGCTGAATTATTGAGTTTGGCACTTGGTTGTTGTGTGCTTGCATTTCAAGCACATGTATAATGTGTACCACACAGACTAAACATTGTGTATTTGTGGTCATCCCGGCATAATTTGGTGTTCAATTTTAGACTATACAGACCAGTTGTTTTTTGGGATGACATGTCTTACTGGGAAAAAACGTTTTACTTAACATACTGAATAGCACACTGCTTTGTTTTGTGTCCTTGTTCAGGTTACGATTTAGATTCAGGAATGTACTAGTTATGGAAAAGGTTAAGGAAATCCTCCATGAAATTAGTGTTAATCTGTACAATTTGTTGTGTGTGTGTGTGTGTGTGTGTGTGTGTGTGTGTGTGTGTGTGTGTGTGTGTGTGTGTGTGTTTGTGTGTGTGTGTGTGTCTGTGTAGGTGGGTGAGTACACCAACACTGAAAATTACTTGTGAGATTATGTAGAAATGATTTAAGCATTTCTGCAGCTTCCTGCATAGGCATTCTTTTTTTATCCTGCGCCTTTCTATCCCACAAATGAAAGCATCTCCCAGTGTATCCAGTTCAGTTTTTTGTGGAGTTTTGCTGCATCATATGTCAGCACCAGAACTCCTGAGCTAATCTCCCACCCTCCCTGTGACAGGGTGTCTGTGCCATGCAGTGTTATTATCCAGCACCGTGTGTTGAGGTAATCCCTCTATCAGCCCAAATACCATCATTAAGAACTAATGATGAGAGTAATCCTACCCAGTCCAGCTCCCTTCTTCCCTCAACAGTCTGTTTATGTCCCAGTGAGACAGAATACGTCACCCCAATCAAGCATCCGGGCTCTGCTGGCTTTATATATGAGCATACTACTGAAGTGAATAAATGCAGGGTGAAGGGCTTTACTTTATATTTCGCTTCCTTTTTGGTGGCAACTTTCTGTGTATTGCAGCCTAAATTCCTATTTTATTTAATTGTATTGTATATTTATAATTGTAATCCTCTAGTCCCAGAGGATGAATCCCACCGTCTCACAGAGCTGCTAGTATTGATTTAGACTATTTTTTACACAGTTTAGTTTTAGCCAGTAAAACTAGTAAATATGCTATTAATGCATTTAATTTTTTAATAATATATGTATTACAACATATTTGCCGTATTATATTTGTTTGGAATTAAATTATTAGCCAGCAACCAACTGTACAAATAATCAATTTTAAAACTGACCAAAATTAAAGAAAAGAAAATGTAAATAAAACATATTAACCAGTTAATATGGAGGCAGATTTATTATGGCCACAGGTGTTTTTTCCAAAGGCCTTTGGGTCACTGTTTCTGACATCCATGGAATCTGGAATCTGTGTCCCACCCATAACCACCATGGATTATATAGGCAGACACGTTTAGAACAAGCGACTTTGTGAAAAACAGGTGTTGTTCAATGTAAAGCATGTAGGTGTTTGGAAACACAGTGTCAGCTAGAAAATAGTTTTCCTGTGTGTTTCTGTAAACTGTACCATTGTTGGTCCAAAAAATGTTTGTGGATGTTTTAGGAGCGTGGGAGTGGGATCACCTCCAGGAGGCCTTGGAGGAAAAGCTGAAGAATTCACTAGCAGTGGCTCAGCTTATGGAGCGCATACGATCCCTTATCGGCAGAGACAGGGTGAGGTCTTTAATTTCAAAATTCAACTCTTTTACACAAATATTTCCTAAAAATCACATATTCTTGTTGACTGCAATATCTTGATAATGTGTATGTTAACAGGCCTTCCCACCAAAAGAGGTTAAATAGCTATAATGTGTCAAATATACTATTTGAAGGTATAAATGCATGTTTTTGTTGTTGCAGACTAACAGCGCCTTAATTAGAAAGACCTTGTTTTGAAACAGTGCAGTAATAATGTGGCTATATTTAACTTATTAACATAATTACTGCCTATATCACCTCCTGTCCTACTGTGGGAACTAGGACAAAATAAACAAGATGCTCTCGAAGAAGTTGAAACACAACACCAGATTTGTAAGGAGTTCACACTGGACATCAGCCATAAAATCAAACAATATGTGAAAAACTATAACATCACATCTGTAATGTATTGTGTCCATGTGAAAACATGAGGTGATTCTGTGTAATAGGAAGCAGACTTTAACAATTAAAGGGAGATCAGGAGATATGACATGGCTGTGTCTGACAAGCCTTTGGCACCATGCGTAGTACACCAGCACATCTGGACAGATCTAGGTCTTCTACCTGGGGCAGTGAAGAGACGAGCTGACACACCGAGAGACAGCTGGGCCACTTTAACACGATGAGACACCCTAATGTCCTGTTGGGATTTGGTCTCGTCCTCTGCAAACACCTCTGGGTCATCTCATTCTTTTTTAAAGATGATCTTTTAGGCATTGTACGCCTTTATTTGATAGGACAGATGAAGACATGATAGAGGAGAGACAGAGGGAATGACATGCAGGAAAGAGCAGGTCGAACTGCGAGACCGGCTGATCTTGCTTTCTATAAGCTTACCACTGATTTACAAAATCAAAAAGGCTTGATTCTGTAGCTGCCTCTTTTGAAGACTCTGTGTTTGCTGAGCACTCCCTCTACAGCAGAGCTGTCAGGGAATATGAAGTTCTTTGTGCTTCAGTTGACTGAGAAAGGTCACGTAATGGTAATCGGATTCTTTGACAACACTCATTTGAGGACTTAACACAACCATATGTGCACATACACTCCAAAATGCCACTCTAGCAGCTATTCTCATTCTATTGATTTCACCTGCTATGCACTGCAGTATAGGATATACATATATTTCACTATGCATCCTTTGAAGGCTTAACATGACGATGAATGTGTTAATAAATAGACCGTTTGGATGAGCGTGTGGTGCCCAGTCTGTTTTCAGTGTTCCATCATGTCGTTCTTGGCATTGCAGTTCTAGTATGTTTGGGTAGCGCTAAGCAAGACTGGCAGAGAGGCCATTTGTATTCCACATGGGAGCTGAGATAGATGCACAGAATGACAATTGTGCTGGTAACTAGTACCTGACATCCAGCAGAGGAATGTTAACTCATACCTTTTGGCTTCTCTTCTTTCTGTGTGTGTGTGTGTGTGTGTGTGTGTGTGTGTGTGTGTAGGGTCCCAGGGACACCCCAAGTGCCCGGGCAGCGCAGCTCGGCCCTCAGACTCTTGTCAACCTCTTCAATTCTCCTCTTTACTCTGATGTCATCTTCATGGTGCAAGGTGGGTCCATGTTCGACATACACACATTTACAAATGCATGCACTGTCACACAGCAGAAGAAGGTCACATTTAATTAGCCATGATTGAATTATGATCTCAGTTCTGGACCTGGGCATCCATTTGGAGGCTAAATAAGATAAAATGGTCCGAGGGGCAGGCCGCCTTCCGTTACTGTCATGTTTCCCTCTCTATTAGAGAATCAATCAGAGAAATCCAGAAATAGTGCCACAAAGTCTTTCCTAATCAATATTTATCTCATAAACGTGTAAGCCTTTCTTGTCCTTGCACCTCTGAGCTGTGAGTTAAACTCTTGGAGGTCACAAAGCAAAATTCTACAAGATTTTTCTTTTTTTTTGCATAACAGTTTTGTTGTATGGTGAGAATAGTCAACGGCTGTTAATGGCACCCAATGACAGCAATTATGTCAGAAGGACTTGTTTCCAGGCATGTCATTTGTTTCCGGTTCATTTAAATGGCCCATTATGACAAATCCTCACTCATAATAGGCCAAATTGAATTAGGTTTGGCCTCTACATTTAGGTGATGAAGCAAAAAAGGCATGTCATTGATATGACAAGCCTTTGACCTTTTGAAAATTATTCAAAATATGTTTGTTTGTGATTGTCGCCAAACATTTTTACATCAAAGATGCTTGATGGTACAATCAGTCAAGATTCATTACATAGTTATGAATTTATATTCTTAAGCATTTCACTTCACAGCTCTTTGGGACTTTCCTAGCAACTCTGAAATGTGGGTGTGGATGTGGATATGTGTATGTGTTTGTGTATGTGTATGTTTATGTGTGTGTGTGTTTAAGGGAGTGTATTGCCAGCCCACCGAGCAGTGCTGGTGGCACGCTGTGACGTCATGGCGGCCATGTTCAGTGGGAAGTATGCAGAGGCCCGAAGCCGAGTGGTGCCTATTCACGGTGTCTCCTCAGATACCTTTCTGTCTTTCTTGGAGTACCTCTACACTGACTCCTGCTGCCCTGGTGAGTTTATTGCACACAAGCTAGATTTGACCTCAAATACACCACTGTGACCACTACTGTATTACGATAAAATTACAGGTGCCCAGTTATTTGTGCCTAAATAGCATGTAAAATGCACAAACATCTCCAAGGGTAGCCCAAAACATAGTAAGAAAATTGCCCTTCCCTCCTCTTTATCTTGTGGACTAATTAATCCGTCAGTCAGTCAGCATGGTTTTCAATCACTTGTCTATAACAAGTCTTGCAGGCTATTGCTGTAATTAAACATAGTTTGTTTAGTTTAACAAGGGAGGAACTTAAATTGACGGTTGGTTGATTTGTGACTGAGATGAAAGTCACTTCAGATGCCATGCATCTGACCGACAAAATAACAGTCTGTCACAGAAGGACAAAAGACCTTTTGATGTGATTTTAATGTGCCGCAGAAATAAACACCATTACCAAACACTTGAGGGAGGTACAGTGGTGTTTTCCTCGAGGCCTCGTTCACTAAGCGCAACCCAAAAAAAAGCACAGATGACGTGAATGAAGTCATATCAGCCATCTGTGTGACTGCAACATGCTGCCAGTGTCAGTCTCAGGAGACTCACTAAACAGCACTGAGCTAAAAATTAAATTAGATTTAGTGATGAAAAAATTAAGTTGTGGCATCACTGCTGTATCTGCTTTTAATAATGCCTACTCACGGCCCCCAAATAGTGTTGTTGTCACTATCTGTCACATTGTGCGCTGCATTTTTTAAAGTAATTGGTATAATTCTTTCTGGTGATGGCAATGGCATTACATTTTTTAAGTGTTTCTACAGTGTTTCTGTGACTCTCGATACTGTTCAAATCAACACTCAACCTGCAGCTCTGAGCAGCTTTTGGCAATTTTAAGCTTGTTTTTTTGGTTTAGGGTCAGACAAACCAAATAATGCTAGTTCTTTCAAAACTGTAGGCTGTTTTCAGTCCACAGAATTACACACACCAGCTGTATGCTACCTGTCCAGTGACAAAATGGCTTAGAGTCAATGTGAAATACTGGAGAAAGAGACACAGATACGTTTTGCAGGAGTACAGTAAGTGGACCAAACATTTACAGTAAATGTAACTAAATTGTGTCCAACTGGACTCCAATGTAACGCTCATGTTGCTCTGTGTCGGCAAACTATTTGTTAACAGGTTCCAAACCAACTGGATGAGTTATCGTAAAGGCTTCTTGTTGTGTTTATGTTTGAGTTTTTTCTGCATCCTAGTGGTTCAAGATTATCTTTAGCAGTCCAACAGTACCTACAGGGGCTTTGGTTGCAGAGATTCTATGTGTGTTTGTATGTGTGTGTGTGTGTATTTTCGTGACATCACAATACATTACATTCTTTAATTAAAACTGTATCGTTATTTACAAAAGTACAGTTAATTAAAACACTGGCTGTCATTTTCCCTTCAAGCATAACAGCATCACAAAAATGCAAGATAGACAATATAAAGGCGCATAATAATTCACCCTGAATAACCAGCTACTGAGAGCTGACAATCCCCTTTTTTGTGGCAGGAGATGTTTTGATGAAAAATGTCAGCAAGCAGCCCTAAAATCCAGCTTAGGTACAAGGACGGGAAACCAAGCTGTTTCCAGAGATACAGCTTCAGGTTGAGTCATGTGTACAGGAAATGAAAGCCATGAAGTTGCTCCAGAGGCTGCTGCCGCTGCACTGTTATGTAAGTGCCCAGCACTCAAGGTTAAAAACAAGGTAATTTCACCAGTAGCGACAAAAACTAAGGGTGTGAAATCAAAGGGGGGATGCTATCAGAGTTTTTCACTCTGATACATATTTTATACTGTATATACTGTATAATAGTAAAATACATTGCTACTGTTCATTTAAATGATTATGCAGCTGAACCGAACAAAGCCTCTGAATGACTGCTGCTCAGCTGACAGCAGCACACGCAGAGAATCGGTGAAGGATCGTGAGGGTGGTGTTTGACTTGAATCAGGAGTCATTTGATTTGACATTTAGACATTAGATAATAGGATTGACATCGACGTTCATTGAATGAGGACGTCATTTGACAGCTTGGAAAGAGCAATTGGGAATTAGTTATTTGTTGTGTTCAATTTGAGCTCTATTTGTTTAATAAATAGTACTTTCCTTACTGGGGATCAATAATAAGTATACAATTAAAATTAAAATTAATAAAAAAATTAATGCATTAAATTATTCAAAGCACAGGTTGAGATCCAGTCCATGTGATGATAATTTGTGCTGTAATCACCGAAATAATGCGGTTTTATGTAGAATGTTTCAAGAAATCGGTTGGATCCATCACACTGATAACACAATCTTGGAATGTGTGTAGTGTGAGTACAATATGTGTTAAATATAGTACAAAAAAAATAAAAATAGAAAGTCATAAATATATGATGTTTGTGTGAATAAAGGTGTGTGTCTGTCTGTATTATGTTTTTGGGCTTAATTCTAACCGATAGATTTGGTTAATCGTGTCTATTTCTATAAAAGAACTTTGTAAACAATCATTAAGAAAAGGTCTATAAGAAAATAATTGTTCTGGCAAATGTGTAAGCATCAAGCAAACATGAAACAATATTTGGAGCTATGTTTCCTGCTACATGACAAATATAAGTTCAATATTTATTCTATTTACTCTTTGTTTAGCTGTTTTGGTCCCCAACTCCTGAGAGAGATATCTGGCTCCTCAGCTGCTGAACCAGCTAGTCGCTAACTGTGTCTGTCTGCTGTTTGGTGCTGGGCAGGTAGTGTACAATGGGCTTTTAAAATGATTTGCTCAAAACAGCTGGTGCTGGAAACACAGTTCATAAAAGCAGTGGGAGTGAATCAAACTGTTAAGTTGTGGGCTGTAAAACCCAAATGATGAGCTGAAAGACGCTAAAATTCACTGTAGAGATGAGGGGAACCACGGAGTAAGGTAATCATTTTCTGTGGAGTCGAGCACTTACGGGTTTATAGGATTTTCACTTACTATAAGATATACGTTTTTTACGCAGAGAAGGCCCAGCACCAGTGTTTCCAACTTGGTGACTTTGTCGCTGGTTTAGTGATTTTTCAGACCCGATTAGCTATTGTATTTAAAAAACGACTAGCAACGGATTTAGCTACTTCAGACTTTCAGGGGAAAATTTGGTTATGTTATATTATAATTTTTATCCATGCATACTGCTCAGAGTAGTTGCAGTCTATGGCTGTATGAAAACAGCTTGGGGGTCTCTCTCCCTCTTTCGTCTGTGAGCAGAAGGCAGTCAGCAGACACAGCCACTAGGCTTTATGCAATTGATATGTAAATAAGCGTTTGATGCGATCTGGCGATATTTGAAGCTAGTGCTAACTACTTTTATTGGAAAAGAGTTGGCAACACTGCCCAGCATTCAACCATGTCAATGTGTTTTCTATTTTTACCCTGTATGTGGTGTGCAGATAAACAAACTTGTGTATTGTCAAATAATATTGTTTAAAATTCTGCTAGATGTGGTTGAAACTGATAGGATTTTTAATTTTGTGTAAAAAAGATGGACTAAATCCTAAATCTGTTCCAAACATATTTAGACCAATAATCATTAAAACACTTTCCTTACTTCGGGGAGTGGTTTAAGCCATTGATTTCCTCTGGAGGCACACTCACTTTAAAAGGTATCCAGCTAGTATAAATTGTATTCTACATGATGTTATAAATATACTGTATGTGTAATACTTTGTGCATATGCAGGGTATGAGACAGTGCTGTGTGTGTTTGTGTGTCCAGCCAGCGTGCTGCAGGCCATGGCCGTGCTGGTCTGTGCTGAGATGTACCAGGTGAAACGTCTGCAGCATCTGTGTGAAGTGTGTGTGTGCGCTTACCTTCAGAGCATGCCCAGTAGAGAGCTGTCGTCAACGGGTATCAGCGTGATTAGACTACTCCGCAGAGCAAAGGTCAGTGCATTTTTGAGTGTGTGAGATGAATTGAGAGCATGAACAGACCTGCAGGAGGTATGCTTGTCTGTGTAAACGGATTAATTATTCTTTATAAAGGGATATTTCCTTCAGCCACCAAAATACAAATGATGTGTATAGTGAAAATCTTGCAGTTTGATGTGTATAGAGAAAATCTTGTAGTTTGTCAAGCACAATGTATGTTTTTTTCTGTGGCATGCTTAATACCCATCTTTTACCTTGCAGTAGCCCTAGGCCTCCGTCTGCAAGTTATTCCTTGTGATTTGTTAAAAAGCATTAGTTCTCAAGAGAATCATTGCTATTTAACATGATGTCTGTTTGAATTGATTCTCAGTGCCACAATGCAGAGCAGCTGTACGTCTGGCTCCTTCACTTTATCGCCAACAACTACCTGATCTTCAGTCACAAACCTGACTTCCTGGAGCTCTCAGGTCAGCGTGGGATTTTTTTTAAACGCGTAGTAAATGTAATGGAGAAATTAAGCCTAGTGATGGGTATGTAAGCAAAGATTGCTGCAGAGTGATAGCAAAATTGAACTGCTGATTTAAATAGTTTGGAGGGCTTTGGACTTCTTTTAACAAAAAGTCAAAGTGCCTCCAGGCTTTTGAGGATTTGTTGTTTTTCAACAGTAAATATAGGTTAGGCTCTCTCAGTCTCAGATATGTTTTTACAAATGGCCAACCAGTTTTTAAAATACATGAGATGTAATCCAGGTGTCCAGCAATCAGTTGTTAGTTAAAATTAGACACAAGTAACCATGTTGTAGAAAGTGAATTTATCACATGACTTGAGAACAACATGGACAACTGTGAAAAGCTCTGCATTTGATATGATATACTGCCATATAGCACAATATGGCAGTACGTATTAATTCATCGGCCCCTCAGAATAACACATTCTTAAAGTTTATGCTCAAGTTATATATACCACTCTCACTGTTTCTCAGTTAGTGTAGCCAAATGCATTTAATAGGCACATAAACAGTGATAACGATAAACAGCAACATTGCTCCAGTTAGTAGCAGTAGCGCATTTTATTGTCATGATTAGTCACACACACAAGAATTGTTTAAGATAATTGGACGGGTATTTAAGGGCATAAGCAAAGTCAAAGGCCAGAATAACAACACATGATTGATCACCATTTAGTCTTCTTTTGTTTGTTAGGGTAAACTAAATCGTATGATATAACGGCCTTGTTATATATCATGGCAACAATCCATGGAGTTATTACTGTTTGTTTAGTGGGTGTAGTGAGTATATGTTAAGCACAGTAACTGTTGTGATAAGGGTTCAGTTGTGTTTGCAGTAGATCTAATTTGATCTCTTTTGTGTTCCAGAGGAGGAGCGTGAGCAGGTAGAGAGGCTACGCTGGCCGTCCAGAGGCTACCTGCAGGAGCTCAGCGAGTACCAGCACCGGCGACGCAAGCTACGCAAGTCCCGTTGCATAGTCATGTGACCCCGCCTGGATGCCTGTGGAAAACAGGGGAGGGGGGAGCAAAGGAGGTGCAACAGGAGGAAATAAAGACTGAGTTAGACCAGTCATTGAAACATGGAGAAACAGACAGAATAAATTGTTTGTTCTGCTGGATGAAGGGCTGATTCTGAGGGACATATGACTCCTTCACCAATAGACAACAGTGTTAAGCAGTGACGTACACTGCTGTGACCCGCCTCACTTCCCCTGGAAGAATGACTGTGCATCCTTTGTGTAATGACTATTCCATCAAGCGCAATACAAAATGACTGATCCTTAAAACCCAATATGAATTTAGAATGACTAGCTGGCCACTGACCAGGGGTTCTGCGAAAGATTACAGTTATATTGGCCGTTGCAAAATGGTGGATTTGACGATGAACAGTAACACAAAATAGCTCCATAACGAGTACAGATGTGTCAAATGACCACACATCTGTTGGAAAACAGGTTGGGTTCATGTGCTGTACATGGTTTTAAACTACAGTAACGTGACTTCAGTTTGAAAAAGCAGAAAGGAAACTGTGCTGCGTTTTCTTATTTAATTGGTACCTGGGGATGTTTGGGTATCTTCTGTACACCGGACACTTGACTGCTCCATCTTAAAAGGGACAGTTTACCCCAAAATCAAACATATTTCCCTCTTAATTATAGTGCTATTCATTGATTGCTTTCTTTCTACTGAACTACAGCCACCAACAATGTCACCATGCAGAAGGGAGCATACTCACGGACGAAATGACTGTCCTCCTCGGCTGAGCCAACTAATACTGAGAACCTAGCTAAATGATACTGCTAGCTCACCTGAGCTAGCTAAATCTACAGCTCAGCCAAGTAGGTTGCCATTAATGTTTACATGTCACTTGCACGAGCCTCTCGTCCATAGGTATTCTTCCTTCTGCGCGGTGATACAGCTGGTGGGTGTAGTATGGTAGAAAGAAAATAGTTCTTACATGAAACTGCTCACAACCAGGTCTGTGGATTCTCTTGAGTAACCGGGTCATGATTTTTGGAAAGACACATCGCTGTTGCTGAGTTTTGGGGCGCTATGAGCACCAAAAGCCGAGTGCCATCTAGTTCCATTATATTGGAGAGAAAGCACCTCTACGGCCGATATCCAACACTGAGCAACTCACACCAAAATTCTCTTGAATAGATTGATATGTAAAACAGGTAAGAGGAAAAATATGTTTTTTTTTATTCTGGGGTAAACTGTACCCTTAACTAAAAAAATAAAAATTGTGACCGTGTGAAAATGCAGCTTTGCTTAAGCTGAAATAACTTCAGCCTCACACTTCTTTAGGGCCCAATCAGTAGTTCAGCTGAGCGGTGACCTACATTACCACTGAGAGCAGCGTGAAAAGCAACTGGTAATGCTGTTGGACTGGTAGCACAGTCATGCTCATCTTCTTCCGTAGTCTGTCAGAAACTCAGTTATTCCATTTAAAGCCTGTGAGCTGGACTTTTACACAATTTCCTTTGCAGGTTAATAGAATAAAAAGATTTAGGAAAAACAACCATATCATGAGCATATGTTGGTACAAAACAAAACAAAACACAATGCCTCTGGGTAACCACAATATTTATTTTATCCTAACTTTTTTAAATTTGAAAGGTTGTTTTGAATCATAACGAGATTATGATTTATTGGTGCTGCAATTATTTTTTTTACTGTGTGGACATAATTATGACATGACTTTTTTTTATACATTCATAGTAGAGACAACTGGATCGCACTTTTTTTTACAGTCTACTGTTTCACTGGTATTTACTTAAAAAGGTGCATGATTATACAAATAAAATGGGGTACAGAAAGACAACTTATTTGTAAGATAAATCGTCAAAAAAATGATTTTGTTTTTGCTATTTCTTATTCAGAGGATGGCTCGGCATCAGTCATTTACAGTCAACAAACTATTTGTATGGAGTACGTAGTAGAGTACGTTAGCAGAGGTGAAGCAGCAGGCTGTGTATATAGTACAAGAAAGCTATGACCACTGTGAGATTATGACAATGTACAGTACAGCTGGTACCTTTAACCACATGGTGTATATTTAACCTGCTGCTGAACCACAACAATCACTGTGTGTGTCCACTAGTTAATCATCTGATAAATCCCAATCTTCTCTTGAAAAGAAAATGAGTAAATATCAGTTGAAAAACCGGACAGTACTCCAGTGCTGCATCCACACCCAGAGTGTGGAGACACACATGTAGCTCCGCTGGGCCAGTGTTGTACAGACTGTAGATAACACAATGTCTGAATTTAAATAAAGACATGTTTTAGAATGAAAAAAACACAGACTGGATCAATGTCTGTGCTCTGCATTTGTAAATTATTATACAGCATTCCTTTGTCCTCAAAAGTTGCTTCTCCCTCCCCTTCCCTTTGGAAAATTGACCTTTTCTTACGCAGATTGGTGACAAATTAAAAGTAATAAAGTGTAAACACAAGCCTCCACTACAGCTTCAATGCTACATGGGATATATATACAGTAAATAATATATATAAGTCTCTCAAACTCTACTGGAGGGATGAACATTATCTCAAAAGATATTCCTTCATTTGGGGGTCTGGTAATGTTGGTGGAGCATGCCGTCTATAATTCCAGATAAGACAATATATTCAGAATTCTACAATCAGACTACATGATGTATTTGTCTTTGAATCTGTGTAAGATTATGCAATCACACAGTTTTTCATTCTTGCCATGACTTAGCTAAAAGACACAACAGACAAGACATTAGACCCCGTCTTATCATCGCTTGTTGGCCTTTGTCTTTGGGTCAGGCCATTTTTAGGATGATATTTTATAGTCTGATCTCAGTATTATTGGTTTCAAAATCTTGTATCTGGTGACTTTGAAGGCCATAGCATATGATTAACATTGTTTTTATATTCATGAAACCATTCAGTGACACCTCGTGCGCTGTGTGGAAGTATCTGCAATCATTATGTTTCCTCACTCATTTATTCAGGCATTTCCTTCAATTTGTCATCCGTCTGTACATTTCCATCAGGATGTGATAGAGTGTGGGCCTAGAGCACATTTTACTCCTGTCTCATCCCCAAGCAATTACTTCTTATCTCTTTGAGCACAACCTTGGGCATCTTATTTCCTTTAATTTATTTCCAAACTAACGAGAGCTTACTGTTACTAATGTATACACTTAATGACCTGCTCTGGCTCTTCTGAGGGGCAACACCCACCTCATTTTCTTGCGTGCTTTAACTGGTAACCGTTTATTTTCCAACATGGACCCTATTTTCCTAGGTTTGTGTGACTGATGGAAACAACAAGCTCTGAAATTGGTCCAGTATTACGCAAGATCACTGCAGTTGGCAGCGGTGAAACAAGATACAGTGTAAGTTAATAGGGCAATTTTCCAGCTTGTATTTACCTTCACAGAAGTGCTCGTTTTGCCACTGACATGCTCTGATTATTATTCTCAGTGTCTGACAACATTATGGAAAGGATTTCTAAGGAAGTCGACCTTTATATTAAAGAGTAAGGTCCTTTTTTTTTAAAACATAAAACATCTGCAAAATTGCAATCACCAAATTAACCAGACTCCATGTAAATAAACAGTAATTTTAGCATCGTAAAATAGACTTTATTCAAAGTCGACAAACAAAATGAAACTATAAAAAGCCGTTTTGGGTTGTCTTTCCACTTTTCCAACCATCACAAATCTAGTTTTGGTTAAAAAACACATAGTTTACAACTTCCATGAAAATATGTTTATACACGCTAATATGCTCTAGACACGCAAAAATATTGCTTTTTTAAAATGGCATCTGGTGGGTTTAGGTCTAGCGACTTTAGAGCCGTTTCCTAGTTGAACAGAAATTTATCAAAGAGCTTTTAAAGGTCTATCTCTGAAGGGATCCTTTCCATAATGTTGTCTGACACTTAGAATATTAAGAATAATTGAAAATGAGCACTTTTGTGAAGGTAAATACAAGCTGGACAATTTCCCTATGAACTTACATTGTCGCTTTTTTGTAACTGCCAACTGTGGCAATCTTCAAAGATTGTTGTTCCCATCAGTCACTTAGACACAAAGGTTGAAAAAAACTCTGATTTCTACTTGAGTTTGCAAGTCTGTGCCCAGTGTGCAGTGTCATTTACCTGGTGGTCTGGAGTGGCTCACTGCAGGGCTCCAATAGACTGCAGCATGCCATCCAGTTGACCACTCTTATGCAGTGCAGCTACGTCACTGCCGCCTCCAACACACTCCTCACCAATGAACACCCGTGGTACCTACATCCACATCAATACAAGAGAAACAGGGTTGCAAATGGTTACTACGCAGTCGTCAATTTTCAGTATTGTACAACATGACATAGGCCTATACCAGGAGACATTATTATAAGGAGACATCATGGTAGTCTCTCTTTGCCAGACCTTTCTCCACAGCGCTACGGAGGAGGGTCTGGTTTCTCCACACAACATTCCGGGATGGGAGAAAAAGGTGCTCTGGTATATTGGAATTTCTTAAAACCAATACCAATCGTCGGACAGAGCCACCTTGTCGCCCCAAAAGAGCCTCAGGAAGGAACTTGTTTTGGTGTACGATTGGACAGACAGCCTAGCTAGCTGTCTCCATTCATCCTGCAGAGACCGGAGGAGCAGTTAACCATACTCCTCATAGTAAATCAACCGGAGTTTAAAATTCCAACACAAAGAAAGCAGCATCCGGCGGATTTTCCGGCGACAACAAAGCAATCCCGGAAGTGGATGATTGTGGATGTAGACTAATATCATGGGAACTACTGCATTCCTTTAACATCTTTGGGTAGAAGGCCATTATTGGCAATAACAGAACATTAACAACTATTTGATGTCATTCAATTCAGTTTTCATGCACACAAATGCCAAAGATTTTTTCAGCTTCTCAAATGCAAAGATTATTATTTGAATTCTTTTTATGATTAAGTTTTGGACTATTGGTTGCACAACAGGCATAATGAAGTTATTGGGCTGTGGGTGATTGGGATGGCACTTTCTTTACAAACCAAACAGTCGATTAATGGAGAAAACAATCAGCAGATTAATAAATAAATAAATAATCATTAGTTTCAGTTCAACACTAGCTCCACTTTCGACCAACCACAACAATAAAATGCTGCTTTTATGTTAATGCAGGAGTAATAAATAATCTAGTTCTATAGTTTTTAACAGTCCAGGGGACCTTTTTGCTTTGAGTTATTTTAGCCTTTTACTTTTAATGGAGTATTTTTTACAGAAAAGGATACGATTCCCACCACCGCTATACGTGACAGGATTTTATCTATATTATTTTGGATTCATATTATCCACTTCACATATGTTTTTTTTTTTTATGGATTGTATTTCACACACATTTTTAAACCATTATTTTATAAAACTGACAATTAACTGACTTAATGTTGCTATACATAAAGGCAAGCCAAGTGAGGCAAGTTATAGATTAACATAGTTTAGTAGATAATTATAGATTAGTTATAGATTAATGCTGCATGGGCAGTTCCTATTGGAGACTCCCTGATTGATTCCACCATGCTTTCCTCATTTACGGATTTCATGGACATCATGTAGTCAAAATAAATGAATGACCACTAGCAATTTAATCCCAAATGTCTACATATAATAGCTATAATACAGCTTACATGTCAAAAGTAATTTCATTTTTAAAGTCGTTATTTAAAGCTTCCAGGAGTTTATAGAATTAATAGTATTAAAAACACAGTTTCACATTTGTGAAAACTTTATTCTATTTATGAAAATGCTACAAAGGGGGATCCCTGTTCTTCTTCCCACGTTCGACAAATGTGAATAAGGAAGTCAATTATTCCTTTATTGCATTTTCACAAACAGAATAATGCTTTCACAAATATGAAACAGTGTTTTTAAGACTCTTTAGCCTCTCTGGGATAATTTAGTCCTGATTTGACAAGCCTAGGTACAGTGGTTTGGGATCTGGACCTGGTCTCATGTGGTCAATCGGAACATAACTTCAGTTTTAAGTTTCCTTTATATTTTATTATTAACTTTATATTAACTGCCGAATCGGAAGCTGGGAATCCGATGCCAACTTCAGCGTCGTCACTTTTCCCTACTATAATGTACACATAACATAATTAGATCAACATGTGTAACCTTTTGTGTTTTCAGGTTGTTCAACCACTTCGGTTGTCCATGACTAAGCAACTTATGATTACCGTGCGGGCTCCGGTGAGTTCCAGGAAATAGTCTTGCATGTTGTCCATGTCGCTGCGTCCACTTATATCAATACACTCCAAATGTCCCGGCTTAAATTTGTATTTTGACAAAACATCTTTTGCCATAATGCAGTACGAGCACGTGGGCTTAATAAACAGCACCACTTTGTCTCTTTTAATTTTAGCCTGCACGAACTGCTGCGCCATTTTAAGTTGCTCAGTCAAGTAGTCAGAAGATGAAAAAGTGGTATCCAAGACAGAGAACAAAGATCATCGCTCTGCGTTTTGTTTTTAATCAGAATGACGTAAAAGTAAGCCCCCCCTCTTAAAGAAATACTACATACTGTTGCTTGTGCACGAGTTAAGGACATTCTGAGAGGGTTTGCAATGATAACTAGAGATGGGGATCGCTCATTTTTATTGATATTCATCAAGACTGCTTAACAATCCGAGTCTTTATCAATACTTTCTATTATTTGAGAGGACAAATTCGTAATCTTAACAGAACTAGGGGTTCAACGGATCACAAAACTCACAGTTCAGATCACGATTTTGAGTCGCAGATCTGTTCAATTTTCAGAACAGCAGGAAAAAGGGGGCATTTAAACGATTTATTAATAATGTGAGAATACATTTGAACAATAATAAGTTCTTTTACAAGTCGATGGCTGTTAAACGACAAAAACATATGAGAAAAGGGTATTACAATAAATATGAATGGATCACGACGTTTACCAGTTTCAAGTAAACGCACCATTTAGTCACGTCTGTGTTCTGTTTCCGACAGCAGCAGTGACCATAGTTGCTCAGATAGCTATAGCTTTAGCTTGAGACTGTTGAAATCCTGTACAGTCAATGCACTCATATTTCACTCCGTTTAGCTATCAGCATTTTAACCGTGTTTTATCCAGATACTTGCTAACTGTGGGCTAACTCGTTACCTGCTGCCAACTGTACAGTTACTTAGTGTTAACTAACGTCCCATGCAACAATGTTTCCGTTTCCTGTAACGGTTCGGAGCATCAGAGGGCAGGGCAGACATTTAAGTGGCAACGAATTTCAGGTTGCTATTCCGTAATAAATGTAATACCATTTCTATTTAGGCAACATAAAACTGGTATGCAGTGTTATGGCAGCAGTCTGTCTGAAATCTTTCAACATTGGACATATTAATGTTCTGATGGATAATGTATGAAAGGACATGTAACGTTACAATTTCAAATGGCTGTTAAGGAAAACAGAAGACATTTTCCAGTTAAAACTATATAGATTTTTATTGAAGTACACATACATTTTCAGCTGGGCAAGATCAGATTTCACTCAAAATTCACTTGATTTTCAGTGGATTCTCATATCTGCCAGGGTCACTTTCTTATTAAGACTCTTGATCAAACCTCTTTCCTTGGTCCCTTCCGCCACATGAGTCATACAACGATAATTCATGTTGATCAGAAATGCTCAGAAGGCTAAGAAGAGGACACACATGATTGGTAAAACCTTGAAGGCTGCATGTTAAGCCCGGTCCTCCACCATACATTTGTTGGCCTTTACTGTCTGAGCCATTGCAAAGGAAACCATGAAAAAAATAAACCAAAACACTGATCCTGTAGCCAACAGCTAAAGTAAGTGTAAATCTCAAGTAGCGCCTGAACTCTTGTGAACATTTCTTATCTGCTGTTGTAACCCATCTAAGATACAAGTGCTGATGTTCTGTCCAAAATAACTTGAGACAAGTCAGGCCAGGTCTGTAGTTATGTTAAATTGATTCTGACAGCTGAACAAAAGAGCCAGTCTGCTGCAGAGACTGACTATTTGATAGAATGCCACAACCAAGACAACCACAACCAAAATAGGAAATTAAGAAATAGAACTGGCCAATATTTACTTAAATCTCCATTTCCGGAGGAAAAAAAAAAAAAGGGGGCTACATGTTCCCAAATACAGGACACAGACTCCCACATGTCTACACTAGCTGAATATAGACCAAATCAGAACTAACTGTTGAGAAGGGACCAACCACTACAAAAGTGGAGTCAACATCTTTCAATGATCGGCCTTTCTGGGGGCACAGTGACTCAGTTCCATTTCACATCCCCAAATGTAATGGTGTTGTACTTTTCTTCATTGAATGAGACATGTATTCCAGTATTAATGTCTCCTAAAGTAAAGCCCCAATCAGAAATGTTACTCAATGGATGCAGTACCAGAAAATTATTTAATTTTGGCAAACATTCTAACACAGGTTTGTAAACACATTTTCCCTTGAAAAAGTTGAAATAAAGACTTTTCATAGAAGCCATTCATCCATCCAACTAAATTTGTAGCAATGTTAAAAAAAAAAAAACTACTCTGAAATCTTCCACTGCTCTGTAGAACTCAAATTGATAATCAAATCCATTTGAAATCAAAAATACAGATTTGTCTTCTGATGGATGACATGTTTTTAACTTCAATACAGGAAGTTTGCCGCTGGATAACACTGAAGAGGTGAACGCAGAGATGCACCATTCTGGAAAATAAGTATTCTCTATTTCTCTTCAGTTAGGACCAGGTACTGTTATTCCAGCCAAGTTGATCCTGAGTGCTCTGGGTGGTTGAACACTATAGCAGCTTTTTTTGTTTTTCATGTTTCTTATTTGTTTCTCAACATTTATGGTTTTCCTTACACCAGTCACCCCTCTCTTTCTCACACACACACACACACACACACACACACACGCACGCACGCACACACACAACCTGTTACCAGGCAGTTATAGTTCCTTTGTGTGGACCCTAAGGGTTGGACCAACACTACATTTGAGCGTTAACTACTTAAGGCACCCGTAATGCACTGTGAAGACTAAACTCTGTTGGTGCAAAGAATACTTCCCCATACTGACAGGGGATCATACTCCTTTAGTTAACCCACCCTCCCCATGTGGCCATTACAACTAAATTAACAGTCCATGCACACATACTAGCTCAAGTGATTTCTCCTGCCTGTCTCACCCCTCCCCTTCAGCCTCAAACAAACAGTAATGTGTTGAAGAAAGGTTATCCAGTACAGTCTTTAAGACAAGAGGAACTAAGGCAGGAGAGTCATATTTGCCAAATGAGATGACATAATGGATCTTGCGTGCAAAATGGCTTCACAGAGTCAAAACACATAAGGCCTGCGGTCATTTTTTTTGCATGGTTTTCAACAAAAAGTTAAACAATATATCATCTGCGGACTCTTCTTTGCACTTTGAGTCACATAATAAATAGATCTCCCTCTTTTTTTTTTTTTTTTACTTAAATACAAGTTAATATTTTCTCTGATACTGAAAAAATACTTTTGTTCTCTTTTTTTTGCCTGAAGATAAAGTTCTTCAAAAGTTAGAAGCGTTGAAGATTTTCCCCGAACCCCTTCACACATGCAGGCAGCCCCTTCCACTGGTCCAGTGGTATCAAATTCCACAGGAGCTCATTGAGAAGAAACCGAGAGAAAGCAAAAGATGGGGTGAAGTCAACGTAAGATTATCAACATTGTAGGCAACAATGATGCCAGTGGAATCAAAGATTGGAAAAGAAGCAAGGAATGAAAAAGGATGATGAGAAAAGGGAAGGAAGATAGGTGGTGGGTAGGGGCTGTTGTGGAGGCAGTAACTGAAGGGGTGTTAATAAATAACAGCCAGTTAGACACCCTCTTCTGGTTAGACACTCCTTTTTCAATACTGATTAGTGAAGATGTGTGCTGTGCTCTCAGCACCAGGCCTGGGCTCTGCGCTGGTCAAAATCAGCTATTAGCTGCTTGATGTGGGCCAACTTGTTGTGCAGGTACTCGCAGCGCTGTTTCTCCTCATGGTAGTTGGGGCTGTGCTGTAAAACAAACAAACACATCAAGGCCACGTCCTCACGTACCAAAACAATCTCTCTTCCCCACCCCTCCCCCCATCTTCCCTGGCATCGGTTCAAGAATATTTGCGTCCAAATGGATTCATTTGTAAATGACTCAACATGCTCCTTCATATTCCAGGCCTATATGTGGCACTACAGAAATTCACCAACAAACGGAGAAGGGGCAGTGCATGCACATAAGGCTTGGGCGCTGTATACAAACACTAGATTTTGCCCTTGTAACCGTAATATGCTCAATATCTTTCCCAGCAACAACACAAGCGTGTAGTCCCCCATTGCTGTTGTTGTTGAGAGTCACAGGATCAGAGGCCAAAGGCTAGAGGTCGAGGGGTGTTGCGATGACATGATTGATACGCAAGTATGCAGCTTCGCCATCCAAATGAAGACACAAGGGCACCGAATTTTTTTCACCCAAGACCAGGTTTCAAATAAGTGCGGATGATCTGCCAAAACGATGCAAAACGTGTGCATTCCAAAACGCGGTTCTGTGTGGATGGCCCCTCAGACTCCTGCTAACAATACGAGAAACAACAAGCCACGTCTTTGTAGTCCATAGAATAATAAAAAAATCCTTATCAGACCGAAGTTTATGTAACTACTCACTTGTTTCATCTTTTTGTACTCTTTCAAGACTTCTTCTTGCACCTTCTATAAAAATTAAAATGGGCACATTCAATGCAAATCCACATCATTTAGGAATATTACAAATTACAATTACTATCTCTGTAACAGGACAAAAGTGTTAACCAGTACAGGTGAAAATGTTGTGAATGCTACATTTAGCTGAAAGAGAAACTTTACATAAAAAAACTAAGAAACATTTCAAACTTCAAAGATCTTTGTGATATCTTGGCACAATAGCAGCACCCTAAACAGGTAATCTGATGTCTGATGACAAACACTAACACTACAACGAAGACATCATCACGCGTGTTTCATGCTAACTGATGTGACCTGGTATTCTTTGGTGCCAGGTGGCAGCTTCCGGCACTTGGCATCCAGTTGGGTAAAGCGGCGGGTGATGCTCTCCACACGGGCATGTAGCAGGCGATACTCCTCATACTCTGCATTGAAGTCATTCTTGTAGCTTTGCCGCTGGTCCATGGACACCATGGGCATGTACTTCCTGTGAGCACAGAAAAGGAATTTAACTAAATTGTTATATGATGATAAAGTGATTAAACACATTAAACTATCATTTCAGAACAAAAAGCAGCACTCTACCATGAGGAAACTTCCCCCTATTTTTCCTTGTTGTGAATACACCTTGCCAAAAGGTCGTGATATTTAAAGAAAGGTGAGAGTCCTGTTAAACAGCTGTTGAGCTTCTACATTTGTGTGATGACATGCTCCTTCCACTTGTTACCAATGACGTGGAAAGTGCGAAACAGTTCTTGAACAGCAAAGAAAAGAAAAATGCATCTGGATTTATTGCTGCATTCCTGCATCCTAATTCTCAAGTTTTTCTTTTCACAATTCCATGTCCAAATGTTTCAAATTGTGAAATGAGAAACCAGAAAAAGGTAAAGAGGGTCACATGAAGGGAAAATGGGAACTTTGAGGTATAGCAAAGTTACTCACACTACATAGTCGGGCATCTCAATTGTGGAGGAGAATTCAGTGGATTGAACTGGCTTCTCTTTTTCTGATGAGTCTAAGGAGAAAGGTGTAAGAATTTAAACACTGCACTGATAATACATATTACACAAAATCTTAATTGGATAGACAACAGCAGCATGGATAGGAAAAGCCAAATATAAATATATATATATATTTTTTTTAATTTTAAAGTGATGATTTACATTTTCCGGAAAAAAAGTGAGCTATTTTTTCTCGTTTGTTTTGCTTTTTTTATGCTGTAGGAGTATTCTGTATTAGTTCTGACAATGCTGTTGGTGGGTTCTGCTTTTTGTGTAGAATATACTGACACACAAAGGAATAGAACATAGATAAAATAAGAGATCCTGGCTTAATGGCAGTTATTAAACCAGTCATTAACATATTCTTAAAAAGGAAAAGAGTCTCTCCAACCACAACATTTTAAATATCCGGTCAACAAAACTAAAGACCACATAGTAAAGAAGATCTAAGATAAATGCCTCATGTTCCAACAACGTCCAGTACCTCAGTGTAAACAAATAAACATTTGAAACATGGCGAGCAACAATCCAAAGTCTAAAAGATAAACATGAGCCATGTCAAGAACACCGCACGCACAATAACACGCCCAGTGGCGTGTATGCGCACGCTCGGTCTACACAGCGTAGACATACACTCAGCTATAGGATTATTAGGAACACCATACTAATACTGTGTTTGACCCCCTTTCGCCTTCAGAACTGCCTTATTTCTACGTGGCATTGATTCAACAAGGTGCTGAAAGCATTCTTTAGAAATGTTGGCCCATATTGATGGGACAGCATCTTGCAGTTGATGGAGTTTTGTGGGATCCACCTCCAGGGCACAAAGCTCCCGTTTCACCACATCCCAAAGATGCTCTATTGGGTTGAGATCTGGTGACTGTGGGGGCCATTTTAGTACAGGGAACTCATTGTCATGTTCAAGAACCCAATATGAAATGATTCGAGCTTTGTGACATGGTGCATCATCCTGCTGGAAGTAGCCATCAGAGGATGGGTACATAGGGGCCATAAAGGGATGGACATGGTCAGAAACAATGTTCAGGTAGGCCATGGCATTTAAATGATGCCCAATTGGCACTAAGGGGCCTAAAGTGTGCCAAGATAGAGCATTTGTGCAGTTTTGTGGCTTCACAAATGCTTTGCTGCATACCTCGGTTGTAACGAGTGGTTATTGTCAGTCAAAGTTGCTCTTCTATCAGCTTGAATCAGTTGGCCCAGATTGTCTTGACCAAGACTACACCCCTAAATGCATTGAAGCAACTGCCATGTGATTGGTTGATTAGATAATTGCATTAATAAGAAATTGAACAGGTGTTCCTAATAATCCTTTAGGTGAGTGTTCATGTGGAAAGCTTAAAAAGCGTACAAATAACACACCACTTGGCTTGAGAAAGTTGGCATGTACATTTACGCAAAGTCCCGATGCCATGTTGTGTTATGAATAGCTTTTGTTATTAGATGTTTAACTTTGAGAATATGAATGTCTCTGTTAGCTTAGCCAGTGTGTGCAATACCAGGACCCTAAATCTCATAGCAGCAGCCGTCATTGTTAATTTCATTATTTACACCTGTGCTTTTCCTAATGTTACATGTCAATTAGGCTTCTGTGAAAAAGGCCTATTAGATAAATGTAATTTCAATATTCATTGAGCATTTCTTTGGTTTGGCCCCCACAAACTCTTGAGAAAATACATGGATTCAGCAGATAGATGCTAGCAACAGACTCGTCAACGCCGTCAGTCTGCTATTGCAGAAATTTGTGGGCAATTAATTCAAAAAAGAGTTAACTATACAGAACTCAAATGCTACCCGGACTGCTGCTAATTCTCTGTGGGTCTGACACAATCAACCCATTTTACATCACATGTAAGCTAATTCAGTGTTAACGTAAAAAAAAGAAGAGATTAATAGACCTTTAAAAGATGTCCCCACGCCTACATTAACACACACTGACGTTACTGACTAAATTAAACTTGTAATTAGTAGAATGAATGGGAACAACTGCTGCCTGAGAGCATAGGAAGGAAATATTTAAATATTAACAAATGCAATGTGCAAGCTGAAAAGTTGAGTGGTGTGAGTGTGTGTGTGTAGGGCAGCAACAGGGTTATTCATGCAATTAAAAAACTGGTACGCCATTTAATTCTTAATACATTTGGTTCAGTTATGCTGATAAATAATTAAGAAAGAAACACACCTTGATTTTTGTGCGGATTCTTGTTGAGAAGGTCTCTGCTCTCTTCCTCAGCACTTCGCTGCTTTTTAGCTCTACGAGTTTCTTCAGCTTGTTCTGCTACACTAGGAGGACTTCTGCTACCTTTTTCTGTCCGTTTCCCTTTCTCCCTCTCTCGATCCTTATCTTTGTGCTTCTTGGATTTCTTTTTAAACTTCTTGTTGGTGCTGCTGGACAAGGAGGGGCTGGTGATGACAGTGGATGTAACTGTGAGTGAGGTACAAGGAAGAGGAGGGGGGCTAGGAGAGGCGGCTGGTCTTGGGACGGGGACAGGGTGTTGATAGCAGTCCTGTAGGGTCCTATTGGAGGAGAAGGGGCTGGATGCAGGGTCTCTGCAGGAGGAACTCTGGTCCATAGGCAGGTCCTGGGTGCCACAGCCCTCTGGGGTGCTGGGTGAGTTGGAGTTGGAGGCTGGGCTGGGCTGCTGGTGAGAGGGTGCGGGGGGGTGGGACGAGATGGGGAGATGGGTGGGCGGGCCCGAGGTGACATTGGAGGGTAGGGACGAGTGTCTAGAGCTGGGGCTGCCCTCGTCCTCACGGCGGTCAGACGAAGACGGGGCTGGCCCTCGATTGCTGAGGTGGGAGATGCGGGCTTTCTTGGGTGCCAAAGGATCAATGAAGTCAAAGTCTGACTGGCGCTTCTGAAAGATAACACCCAGGATTTAGCTTAAAAAAAACAACAACAATTGCATACTTCCTTATGGGTGGGTGTTAGTGTGCATTTGCTCAGATACCTGGGGGGATGTGGGGACACTGTCTTTGGGAGAACTGCTTGATGAGAGGGTCTCAGTAGCAAGCCCCAATTTGCTGTTAAAGTAAGGAAAGTGTTGTCAGCGGGGAGTATAGTGTAACAGAAAACAAAGGGCACATTAGGGTCCAGCGCTCAACTAACAATACACTAGGTCCAGCTGAGGTAATCATACTTCTATTAAAGCAATTGTTTGCAAAGTGTACATTTTTAAAACTCAGTTCATGGTGTGCACAGGAAGTTATTTTCACAGTGATCTATGCTTTGCTTCAACGAGACAGCTGCTGCAGCTTGACGTGCAAACAAAGGCAAAGAAGACAGTAAGTTAGCACACGTGTGTAAACAGCAAAATATTAAAAGAATAATAAAATTAGAACTAAAATGTTAAAGATAATCTGTTTTACAAAGCTTGTAGGAGTAAGAAAATGCATTTGATGGCCTTTTTAGGCCTTAAAGTGTGGTAAACATTTTTGGCATCAATGGCCGAAAATTCCCCAAATAATCTTTCAGGATATTGTCATTTAAGTTGGTAAGAGGGCTTTTTGCATTATACCCACTTAAACATTAATGATTCACATAATGGCGATTGGTGGGTAAAACTAAATGTAAAAATTTACTTAATTGTTTACAACAAAACATAGTAGGACATCTTTAAATGGGAAAACTTGCAATTGTTCACAACAAATGATCACAACATCTGTAAAGACTTTCTTAAGGCTCTTTCAGTACTAATCCAATTTATCCAAAAGACATCAAGGAAGGACCCAAGTCACTCGTCTTTGCGAAAAATATTTTAAAATGCCTTTACTTCAACGCGTTTTGGCATCCATCCTTCTGCAAGAAGTTACATGCATAGGAGCGGGGTGGAACTATTTAAAGCACCAGATTTGAGCACATCAGGTGTAGACATTCAGCTATCAGGGTAAACCCCACTACAACAGTGTTCACCTAGTCCATCACAAAAAATGAATGCGTTCAGCATGGGGGCCATCGTCCCCAAAAAATCAACAGGGTGACTTCTCAAGATAAAGAAAAACCCAAAAACGACAGTAAGACAAAAGAGAAGAAATATGTCTTAACATATTGTCTTCGACAAGAAGTGACTCAAACATCAAATGATTTTGATGAGCTAGATGTATTAAAGGAATTTAAAAAATATTTTTTTTTTAATATTTTTCCTAAGTTCTGTGGGATCTCTCCAATATTTTCCATTCTTCACTAATCCAACATAATTTATTGAATATCCAATATCTATACTAAATTTTGTCCACTCCCTGTATTTATATAGGATAGAATAAATAAACACCTAACAACATGATTGCATTACACTGTACAGAGTTGTTATTGCCACCCAATCTCATGTCTAACATAAGTGAAATGATTTATTACTGAAAAATTAAAACTTAATTGAGCGGTTGATAAACTTTAAATTGCTAAATCAATATTTTAACATAATTTAAAAAGGATTGAAAGGTGGCACTCAAAAGTTGAAAGTTTTTAACTACAACATTCTTTGTTGTAAATTTGTGTTTGTTACAATGTGCTCCAATGAGGATGAGTTTAATACAGACCCAAAAAGAAAAGAAAAAGAAAAAAAAGAAGAAATATTGGGATTCACAGGAACTAACATTACAGTTGGCTCCTTTGTCCTTTACGCAGCACTGTTGAAATGACTCTCACCTTCAGCCCTCAAGGGGTAGGCTATCACTTTAAACAAACACTTAAAAGCAAATGCTCTATTTGTTCAAGTAACTATGTAGTTAAGCCCAGAGGGAAAATTAAATTCTTAAAAAGGCCATTTCTGTACCGAGCCAGGATCCGGTCAACCTGGGACTTTTCATCTTCAGAGTAGCCTGGCCAGTCTCGCTGGACATCACGATAAATAAAGTCCTTCAATGAATATGTGTTGTCTTTGGGGTTCAGGTTTGCCACCTGTTTGATACACACAGAGACAAAGACACACAGTTTAAAAGTTAAACTGACAGCATTAGAAGTATACATGTACAGAAACTTCACATTTCCTGTGCTGGCCTAACATCTGTGCATGCAAATCATGTTTAACGATTAAGTGGAAAGTTTATGGTCGTGGACTTAAGTGAATCAAGTCCTTATACTGTGAACCGGATTTCCATGGGCACATTTATATACCTCAATCTCATGTTTAAGAGGGTTGAGGGGATCCGTGGGATCAAATTAGAGATACCCAAAGAACGTAGATCTTAATGTAAAATACCTTAATAACAGCTTGTGCAAAAACAGAATTTATTACTGCTGGATTTGTGTCTATAATAAAGGATGTGTAAATACTACTCACTGGGTCACTATTTTAAGTGGGTTTCTGTTAGTATTAGCATATCATGGCAAAACAAAACACCTTACAGTACCTGTTGCAGGGTGGTCCCCAATGAGTTTCTGTTCTTCTGGTTTATACCATCCCGCTGCAAACGGGCGACCACTTCCAGCTTCTTGTAAGATCTCAGCGCCAGCAGGTGGATGATGCGGTCCCGGAACGGCCGCTGGGACACAGGGTTATTGGAAAGGCACTTACGAATAGTGTTGGCTGGGTTGATTGGTGTGGAGCGCTTGCGCTCTGGGACCACATCTGGGGCTGATAGCGCCGGCTTACGGATATGGACTTGCTTTCCTAGACACGGAAAGTAAAAACAACGTTACAGTTTATGGATATGGACTAAGGATAACTCCCTGCTGCAGTGGCCTGGGATTGGAGGGAGTCAGTCAGCGAGTCGGTCGGTCTCTCAAAATATTGTGAGAAAACAAAGTCCAGGTGTTTAGACATGTCTGTTCTGAGGTGCTGAGCCACGTGGTAAGTCAGGGTGACTGCATATGTCCATATACTGCTTAACGGTCATAACAAAATTCTAAAGCAACACAAACGCCTCTCAAGGTAAAAAAAAGCAGAGGCTGGGAGCAATGTGAGGAAGTGTAAGCTTACACACTTTGTTACATAAGCTTTTCCCCTGCAGCAATCTGCTATTAGACAAAGTAAACGCAAAGTTTTCTCCTTAAGGTATCATTATTCTGTACACAGAGAAATTAGTAACAAAGAACATTAATTGCAACTGATTTTAAAAATAAAGGACACAGGTTGTGCAGCTCTCATTAACATATACAGGCTACAAAAGATTAAAAAGAAACACTGTTGCAGACTGTTACCTGAAATTAACAGCCTGTGAAAACAAGAAGCTAAATGCCCCTTTTGCATTAGAATGCTCACTCCAAACCAGCTGCTACAAAGTCCTGTTCCACCCCTTTCTCTGCTGCTCTTCTTGTTTCCCAGTTTCCATCTGGGCCACTGCATGCAAATGTATCCCCAGGGCTTTAAAAAACAGACCTGAGGAGGTTTTAACTGTAGAAATTACTGTAATAAAAGGGAATTCAAAGAAGCAGTTGTCTGTCTGAGATTCTTACAGATTTCCGTATGCATTTGGGGCTCATGCCTTCACAAGACAAACAACCTCCACAATAAATTAAATTACAGTCAAACTCTTATAGATAGAGCAGTGACAAAAAAAGTAAAAAGCTGTATTAACAGAGATCCTCTGTTTAAATACAAGCATTCTTAACAACGTACACCTGGCTGTCTATCTTTCCTCCTTCCTCCGAGACAATTTAGTAATGTATTGGTGCGTGAGTGGAAGACATAAGAGCTTCTCACAGAAAGAGAAAAGGATGATTGATTTAATTTCTCTGCACACCAAAGGACAAACCTTTATCTTATTATCTTGGTCTATTACTGAAAACGCACAGTAGCACTGTTATTCATTGCGAGCAAGTATACTGTTTACATCTCAGCAACAGGCTAGGCCTACATGATATGAGAAAAATCTGGAATAACACTGTTCAATGTTACAATAATATCAATGGTGATAAATACTGATACATTTCTTGTCAGTGTGGGGGCTGGGATGGTATGGATTTTTTTTTTCTACCATGGCTGAAAAGCAAGAAATTCCTGCGCTAGTGCGGTGCAACGCAACCCTCGAGAGTAGCGAAAGTTAGAGCGAGAATGGCAGGGTGCCTTAAAGATGTTCTACCACATTAAATTTTCTTCCTAGCAACGGCAGAGTCAGCAAAATTCTGATACGTTGACAGTTCATTTAACCCTTAACATTCCAATACAAACTGAATAGTCAAAAATGTTTTGTTTAGATGTTAATTGTAAAATTCTGAATTGATACATTTTTTTTTTTTTACAACTGAGGTCTTTTTAAATATTATTTTTGTCTGAGGGCCCTGATGGTTCCCGACTGGCAACAATCGCAGTTGTCTCTACAACGGCCTCTGTGATCTGCTGTCCGCTGACATCACTTTTTGTGTGTATGTATTTGTGTGGAGGAGCTCAACCCTGACACAGAGCAAGGGAGAGGCTGCAGCATGATGATAAACACTGACATTTTTAGCCCCGGGACCCTTTTAATACCATGTATTGGTACTAATAAATTCTACATGGTTGCAAGTGATACAATATAGTCAGACATTTTATTTTTGTTATTAGAAGTTATTTGTTGGGGTATTGTTTCCCCTTTATTAGATAGTGACAGGGGATAGACAGGAAAGGTGGGAGAGGGAGTGATGGGGGATGCACGCAGCAAAGGGCCGCAGGTCGGACTCTATCCCTGGCCGCTGCACAGGAGTCAGCCTACATGGGGGCGCATGCATTTACTGGGTAAGCTAGAGGTTGCCCATGGATAGACATTTTTTGATCCTCTTGGAAAATGATCTTGCACCATTTAGCTCATCAGATAGACAGACCATAGACAAGAGACAACCACAGGACCACTAACAACCCCCCGCCCCCCCAACAGAAAACCAAAATATATCTACATATATGTGCTAAACACAAGTGACAGTGACACTTTCAGAATAATATTGGCAGGCTGTGAGTCACTAAAACAGAAATAGCTTTACAAGCAACCTTTGGACCTTATCATTCAGACTGCTAAGCTGGAAACGAAGACATAATGGCTTAGTCGGTCGCAATAATGCTTTTGAAAGGAGTCGGGCCATCAGTCCCTGAAAAATGGGCCAAATTTGAAGAGAGAGGAAGGCGTTGATGTAACGTAAATCTATTCTGGTGCAGGATCAAACCTGGCATCTGCCTATGGCACATGCAGACGTGAGATTGTAGTGAGGACCTTACCTCTGTACTGGCCCCCAGGCTTAATGACTTTGGTCCCACGTTCACGTGTGTCCTCCACGGCCTGGGTCATGCGTTCCCGGGTCACCTGGTAGGAGTCATTTGTGGCACACACTGTGACCTTGTCCTGTACAGTCGCCAACAATGCCAGGTGTGAGGCCCCTGAGCTGGAGACAAAGAGGGAGTATGAGAAAGAAATGTGAGGCAGAGAGTGATCACCTTCTAGCAAATTGTGGTAAGACAGTTGATTCAGCTGATCAGTGGTTACCATTACCTCGACACATACTGATGGATGCACTCAAAGCTTCCCTGAGGGTTGTCCTTGCCCACATTAGACAGGTAGAAATCAAAATTGTGAGAGGTGTCTGAGGAGGAATCGGTCTTGGGAATTTTAATGCGCTGTAAAAATTCACAAAAAAGAATAGGTACAATTACAAGTTACAGTCCCTATACACATCAACAACTTTAGAACACATAAGCAAAAACAGTAAATTAAGAAATTTACATAAGTAACGGACATTAATGGATACACAATTAAACTTGTTGCTAACCACCTGAAACAGAATTAGTTTTTTTTATTAACACACATCCGGAATTCACAATTTGTGACGTAATTACTCATCTGGCAGGGGGGGTGGGAGAACTTACCCCTTGGAGTCCCTTGAATTGTATTGTTGGCTGCAAAGAAGGTACATTCTGAAAGTAAAGAGAAAAAAACAGTTTACCCCCTACCAACACGTTGAAAATGTAAAGGATTATTGGGGGAACGATACCAGCTGGATAAGTGTTAAAGAATAGCTAGTTTAAGAAAATAGATGGTCTAGAACCTGCCATACTATTTGACTAATTTTAGAATTCCAAACATTCGGTTGTAGAACCAGCAGAGCCTTGGGGTCCTGTAACACCAGGCATACAGTAAACCTAGCACTGACAATACAATACTAATAAATGTTGAACTTTAACATTGTGTTAAGACTACAACCAGGAGCAAGGGGACTTTCTGTGCTTGTGAGAGAGTTAAAAAAAACAAAAAACGACGGGGTAGGCCTAATATGTAGTCATAATGCAAAAAGAGAAAAACTGAAGAGCCAGCATTGCAGAAAGACAATCTCTCATTTCCATGGGACTTTGAATCTGTTAATAGTGTTGTGCTATGTCAGTAATATGAACTATATCTATCTATCTATCTATCTATCTATCTATCTATCTATCTATCTATCTATCTATCTATATGTCTGTCTGTCTAGAGAATATGTCTAAATGCCGGCATAAAATGTCAGAAAATAATCCCTGTGAAAATTTTCGAAACCAAAAGGTGATGTCATATTGCTTGTTTTGTCTGACAACCAGTCTAAAATCTGAATACATTCAGTTAACAACCTTCCTCACATTTGAGATGCTTGAGCTCAGGAATTTTCAGTGTTTTGGTTTAAAAAATGACGATGAATAAATTCTGACTATCACCAGAGCAAGCCAAGCTCAATAGATTAGAGATTGAGCATTGGTCTGGGGAGTGTGCTCTGTATTTTCTCTGCACAAGAGGCGGGACCAACTGGCATAGTTCAAATGACTCTGTACGTAATTGGATAGTCCTTTAACCAATCAGATCACTGACCCGGGTGACAGAGCAGTGACAGCGGCATCAACGGGCGTTCTCTTACTACATCCATGGTTGCTGCGTTTTGGTGGTGTTTGGTGGCCAATATGTTGAATGTAAACAAGTAGCTGCTTAGTTGCTTCTCCATCGTCATTTTGTTAAACCCACCAGTAGCGCGCCAGGTAGGTAAGTAGGTTTGTGACTGGTTCCGCAAAATTGTATGGCCGAAGGACTGGGCGGGGTTTACCCGATCTAACGATTCAATAGAAAAATAGTTTCTTTCTGTTCATCATCTGAAACTGGCAGTCTGGCTACAGAAACCATGGTTAACTGTCAGCCACAAATGACAGTCCACTGGCACCATTTAAGTCAACTTCACCTGTATCTTCTTTTTAGGGTGGCAAGTAAAATTGTAACTTTCATCCAGACACAAGCAGTGGATTTTGGACAACACTCAAATACAGCAAATATTTTGAAGAGGATATTTTAAAAATGTCTGTTTTGTGTAGGTTTGCAGGTTTGTGTTGGTGGCTGCTCTAAATTGAGTGGACAGCCACAAATATGCAGTGGGTGCTCTGGTTCAGTATACGTTAGGATGGGATTGCACAGGAACTGCTTCTTCACACAGCTAAAGCCAAGAAACCAGTTGGCTAGATTATAGATTATTTGACTTCTTAAATGTTGCATCAACTGGTTTAAGCGGAATGTGCATTTTATGAACAGCTTCTCTTCATCCTTGGACATTAAAATATGCCTGATAACTCATACATGGAAGAAGATGCAGATAATCTTTGATAAAAATGTTTAATTGTTTCAGACTTAAGGAGAACCATGTCATAGTTGTTACTCCAAGCTAACAACTGACTCCCTCCCCCACTATCTATACACCTACTCACACAATTCCTCACACAGTTCTGATCACATTTCACATCACAACAGAAAGATAGCCAGCTTCTATAGTTTGATGACTGGTTGAGCTACAACACACATTACTGAGAGGGAGAGAAACAAAAAGCAGGCAGTTTTTGGCTGCTCAGTCAGCAAGAGATTGCAGGCTGCCGTTCAATGCAGCGTACAGACCAACATTACCACATCCAATAAGGTTGTAGCATGAGCTGTCACAAAAGAATTCCTTCAACTGAGTGACGACCTGGTTTTCCAGTATTCTGAAACTAGGTTAACTAAACAATCACTTTAAACTGTGTTATAGATTCACCTTTCATTTAATTATATGGTGCTGGCAGTGAGCTAAGGTTTCACAAACATGGATGTGAGTAGTGTGTGGCATACAGACACAGACCATGTGCCATAAAAAGCAGTCACAGAGACCTATGAACACTACAGCACCATGCTAAGCTACAGTGCATCAGCCCTGAGCAGAGACCTAGGCCCAGTCAGTGTGTTATGCAACGGCACAGTTGTTGGCAGACTTAGGTCAGGTAACTTGGCTTCAGGCCTCTGCAACTCAAGTCTGCAGATGTCCAGATTAGTTCACCTGTCTAGCACTTCTACAAGATTACACCATTTGAACAGTTTAAGATTAAAGTTATATTTAATCTGCACAGGTATGCAGGGAGGCATTAGCACCCTCAGCTTCAAAAGCTTCGAAATGACATGGTGGTGTCAAGCTCAGGGGTGAAATACAGTACATTTGATGAGGTAGTTTGGCCAGAGCTATAAAGTACATGAATAAACTGTATTTTGAACAAAACGACGCTGATAGCAAGAACAATTATTTTAAAAACAAATTAGGTTTTGCTGATATCAGATACCATATTGTAACTGTTGGCCAACTCCTCTAATGCAACTCTAAGTAAAAGCATGCAAAACATTTCAATATTCATATTTGTCCCGTGTACACCTTTGAGACGCATGCTCATAACGTAGCGGTATACATCCAGTAGCTACAGTGTGGTGGCTCGTTTGACTGCAACATTTTATAATTAAGTTAAATGGCTGTAGCGTTAAAGGGATAAGCCTGACTGTGAGCTTCATACCCCTCCCAGGTTGTGATGCGACTTTGTCCAACTAGCTAAAACTTCTAACCATATGGTAAGCTGACCAGTCACAGAAATATTTGAAACGCCACTAACTTGTTATCAAGTTACATTAATTTATCCGCAAATGTTTTCCCTGCCACTGTGACGCAAACAACCTCGTCGAATGAAAGTTCATGTTAGTTAGTTAAGCTTTAACTTTAAAGTATGAGTTTATTAAACTTGTCTGGTGACGAATGTATTCGTCGATATTAAATTACATCTTTCCTAATTTGGTCAAAGTAACGTTAGTTTGGAAATCAAAAATGGACTTGGCTAGCTTGTACAGTACAGGGGACTCGCACTAAAGAGCTAACGCTGGCTTATCAGTGTCTAACTTTACCAACTGAGTATCTAGGTTAAATAACATTTGTCAGTTCTTAAAACCAGACCAGAGCATAAGGCCAAGGCCTCGTTTACCTTCTTCGGTTGGTTAATTTAATGGCACAAGACTAATACAATCAAAAAACAAGCAGAAAGTCGCTCTGTCAACAGCTTAGCTAACTTTGTAGCTTTAGCTGTGCGTGGCAGCTGGGCTTCCCAGCTGAGAGAAGCTGTGTCAGCCCGACAGTCCTGGCTCATTTATAATGAAATAAAATGCCGTTTCACTCACCATACAATTTTGGTAGCTCTCTATTGCTCTCAGCGCTGTCTCTGTCAATTTGACGTGTAATACGGTGACTCTATCTGCGCTCTGTTGGCCACAATTTAATCCGTATCTCCCATCCTCGGAGAGCGCCGCCATCTTTACCAGCCCTCCACCATCGTCCCTTTGAGGCTGGAGCATTTAGCAGCCCAGGCTCCCTGTGCTCACTCTGGCCCGGGGAGGGACTACAGCGGCTGCCCACAGGGCTGAAAGTAGTGGATTGGTCTTGACTTGCTACCTTGTTAGTTTTTCACTTTTCAACCACAGTAAACTTACAGTAACGCTATAGCATGTATCATTGTGCTTTAGACTGTGGTGGAAAGTAGTTAAGAATTTAGAGGTAGACTTACTTTAGGACCTACTTGAGTATTTCTAGTGTACAGGCATGGACTTTTACATGTAAGAGTATTTCTACACTGTTTTGATGCTACGTTAACTATTTTTTAATACAGTCAAAGATCTCAGCTAATTTCCAACACTTGCTTTAGAATATATGATTTAGGCTACTTAAAACTGGGTTTATGTTGTCACAGGTCTTTTAAAGGCTTATTAGAGGAAACATTCTAGTAACTATAGTTTCTAGTTTCCCATAGCCTCTTTCTCAAGCGCGCGTACACACACGCACCCACACACACACACACACACACACACACACACACACACACACACATACATGTAGTTACCTCTTGGCAATACTGCCTCTGCCTGCTGTGTTTTTGCTGACATGCTAGAACTAATTCTAGCCTGCTGAAACTGTTAAATGTAGCTTGTGTAGACTATACTTCAGTGTGAACTCAGTTTTGTTCAAATGCATTTTAGCAAGCATTGCAAATTAGGGATCAACCGATATGGAGCCGATATATGGAGCGGATAGTGCTTTTTTTCCCTCAATTTACATCATAAAAATGTAAACCCTGCCACACTGGATTTTTTTTTCGAAATCTGCTCTGCCATTTCTTTAAAAATAATAAACAAAAACACAGATCAGTGTCACTTTGGCAATCATCTTACCAAAATATCACCTTAATTATGTGTGCAATGTGCATCATATGGATAGGTGCACTGGTTAACTGTGCAAGGGTAAAAAGCTTTCATCAACATCTACAACACAGCCTTGATGATGCATTGCTTGCTGACATATTATAAGACAGATATAATCAGGTTGTCACAAAATGTACTTTATAATGTACTTATAATGTTGGCCTATTATCTTTCATGTGGCTCCCTTTAATAAAATGGGACATTATGTGACATCTGCACAATGGTCACAAGTATGTCCCCTGTGAGCTGCACCTCCGCTATCTCTCAGTGGCAGTCCCCTTGACCTGGTGATTAGGGCAGCATGTTTTGGTGTGGAGAAGCCTTGGGCAGGGTGGGGAAAGGCCTGTGTGAATCCAGCAGATTAACATTAGCTTTTCACTCCACCCATTCCCCTGACTAGTCACACACGCACGCACACACACACACAAACACACACACACACACACACACACACACACGCACACACCTGCATTCACGCACGTACAAGATACAAGACTTCCTGCAAATAAACCCATCAACAAATTATTTCTTCATATTTGTCAAATTGAACTGCCCCACACCAATTTAAAGATGAATACATGTGTGGAATGCAAAATCTAAAACAACATTCAATGTTGTGATCATTAAGTACCCTTCATTTACAGTAGTTACTGTAAACAACTTTTTTTCAGAATGTTACATTTCCTGTATTTCTTGGTTTAAAAATGTGCCAATTTTTTAGTCTGTTTAAGTCCAGAGTTGTTCTGGTTTGTGTGGCCGGTTGTCTGCTACGTAAACAATTAAATAAAGCCTTTGAGTGGATTGGATTTATTCATTTTTCGAGCTTTGTTTACAGAGGCCCTGAAGGTGTTACCTGATGAAAGATCAAGAGAAGAATACTTTAAAATTACACATTCTTTGCGTAGGGTCAAACATTAAACACAGAAAGACTATGGATTACTTAACTGCAAAACCCTTATTTAATTGTTTTACCAGTTTGCAATGAAAATTGACTACTGACAGTTATCTTTCAAATGTGGCTATATGTATTGTTTAAAAGAAAACACAGAGGTAATGTAATATGCTCCTTTGCCACTCTGTGATTCTTTTTTTTCTAAATTACTTTTCATCACAGTGTAATACCAGGGATATCGCTCTACCTTACAAGCAATTTTGAATAACTACAGAGGTTAATCATTGATAGGTGGATTATTTGGCCAGCATCCGATTTAGGTGCTTATCAGAGTATTTAAGTCTGGAGTCTCAGTAACAGTAACAGTAACATTAACAGTAACAGTGATGAAGACGGCCTTTTTCTGTTGTGAATGAAAAGCAAGTCTGATGAACACCAACTGAGTCTTTTGTTTTTGTTAAACTTTGCTGCTCTGTGTCTGGTTATAGGTTCAGGTGTTTCTGTTGGGTTAAGAAACAGTTAATGCAAATAATGCTAATGATTGGTGATAATTATTGTAGTAGCTTTCTATCTACATTGCCAGTTTATCACACAGTGAACATCACGCTGACATCACAACTTATCTCGGCCTTGGTATTTATTAAACTAATCAAAGTATCTCGGAATTAGGTTTGTGGGATATATGTAGCAGATAAGAAACAAAAATTGGATATTTGCATAACTAGAGAATGGAATTGGTTCAATTTTCAAGTTTACCTTAATATGCTAAACCTTTACACTGTTGAAACATAGCTTTAACTTTTCATAGATTTACAGCACAAATAGTCTCAAGAAAGAGAGGACTTACCTTGACCTAATCTACTCGTTTGTTCAGTCACCATGTTCTCCCCTGCTGTATAAAATAAGGTGTAGCATCAACGTTTATAGTATTATGGTAAGTCACTCATGGAATAATCAGAATAAACTCATCCTTCACCTATGTATTGTTGAAAAACTACCCTACTATATGGCAGTATTATTCAGAGCAGCCCTTAGGCAAAATGTTTCGTTTAGCGTCAACAAAACTTAATAAATTACCCTTGTGTTATGCAAATAAAATGTCTTTGCTCACCCACAAATTACTTTTATATTCCGCTAATGGCCAAGGGCTGTCAATAATAGGTTGTCTTTGAATTTAGAAAAGACACGCTTAATGATCACAAAATGCCAGGTACATTAACTTTACTACCTTTACTTTATTTTACTTTGCTCCCGCATATGCCATTGACAAATGTCCTCAAATATCATCCCTTCTGTATAGCAACAAAGAGGTCTGTTTGGCCTCTACATCTGCACCAGGGACATTATATCTTTCAACACACATTAAGACGGAAGAGTTACGTGCATTACATGCATATAGGTTTTTGTGTATGTCAAGGATTACTGCCTCTTCCTCTGCCTTAGTTTATATATTGCTAATAGGCTCCTTTAACACCAGTGACACCACATGACAGGGATTAAGCCAATTATTCTTGAAACTGCTTTCCATTATGGCATTAAAAAAGGGGTAGTCAGCAGGTAAGTTTACGTGGCGATCTGATACCTAAATTTCCACTGTCACTTGCCACACAAATGTGTTAATGTGGGCCCATTATCAGATTTCACATGTCATTCAGGTTATACAATTTAAGTTTGGTTGACGCTAAACGAAACATTTTGCCTAAGGGCTGCTCTGAATAATACTGCCATATAGTAGGGTAGTTTTTCATAGGTAGCCTATGTAAAAGGTCTTTATATAGATGACTGAGGCATTCATAACAAAACCAAAGCAAATCTATATTTAGGAGCATCTGCAGATCATGTTGTGCTATACGTGCATGCTGTTATGTGGAATTAGGGTGTTATGAGACAAGCATATGCTTTCTGTCTCATAATACCCTAATAGCACAATATAATCTGCAGATGCTCCTAAATACAGATTTGCTTTGGTTTTGTTATATTTACAGTATACACACAGTATATATATATATATGTAATATATATATCATATATCAAATTTGGTTAAAATTTGAATAAATTGTAAAACCTGAATGACATGTGAAAACTGATAATGGGCCCACATTAACACATCTGTGTGGCAAGTGACAGTGGAAATTTAGATTTTTGTAGAGAATAAAGAAAAAAAAATAGTTTCAAAGGATTATTTGAAGTTTACCTTATTTTTACAGTCTATGGAGTTTACGTGGCGATCTGACCCTGAGGACAGAATCTCTTGGCAGTGAGAAAAAGCCATCTGTTGCTGTTTAACCCTCCCATTAAAACACAGCACAAGGAAAAAAAAGCAGAGTGAATGTGGGAGCATGTGTGTGTGATAAAGAAATAGGCCGACTCAAATTCATTTGACTTTACCTTTTACTCCAACAGATAATGGGGAAAATAACAGTTTTTAATTTGGATGAAACTAAACCAGTTTAACGCATTTTAAAACTATTTTAGCTTTTGCGGAATTTTCTATACACATGTAACCTGGAGAAACACCTTCTTGTTGTATCCGTTTCTCCCCCACCTGGTATTTAAAGACCTTGAAACAGCAGCTCTTCCACTTAATGATTGGTCACTGCAGAGAAAGTGTGCTCTTACACTGTTGACTCTTATCGCTGCTGACCACAAAGCCACTAGAGCCGTATCTCCGAGGCTGACATTAATGGAGAGCACAGTGGTTTGTTTAAAGAGACAGGTCAATTTCTTTTTTGTCTGCTGTGAAGAAGATAGCAAGCAGAGATCCTGTTCACTCAAATGGGCCTTTAATTGAGAGCAGATTGGGCAGTTTGCTTCTGTGTGAATGCAGTTTACATTTATTGGCTAATAGAACAGAAAAGGAAATGTAAATTATGAATTCAATGAAGATGATTGGAATATGTGTTGTCTCTTTGAGCAGAGACCTTCTCAAAAAGGAAATTATTAAATTATTAAAATTGTATTTTCTTCATGTGGGAATGAAATTTGCATCCATACTTCAATGCATTCAGTCAGCAGAACTCTTCTGTCCCTCATTTTACATTGATTTTCTTTTCTGGTTCCTTCCCAAAGAGACTAATCTCTGTACAAGCATATCAGGAGCCAGGTCCGAGCCCCACCAGCTGTACTCTGGGGACAGTACACAAGTTGGTCTGTGGTCAATCAAGTAGCGGTTCAGGTAGCTCTCCTCGAGGCCCCTGGCCATCAACCCGTTAGACTGGTCCTGCAAAATGAGCAAAGAACAGGCCCGAGCCAGTCTATACATCTCAGAAACCAACCCCCCATACAATTCAGAGGTGTAGTAGTAGTCCCCTTCATTCTCCTCCACACAAGCTGATGAGACCTCCTTATCTTCGTAAGGAAATGCATTTCGTGGCATACCATAGAGCTCTGGGTGCAATGTGGCTACCAAGTCTCCTAGGATTTCCTCTCCCACAGGGGCCACAAACTCCTGATCAATGTCAGCACAGAAGATGTATTCAACCTCGCTGCCGATTGGGTTCCTGATAGCATCAGCAAGCAGGGTCATCCGGCGACGGGCCAGTTGGTCCCAACCAGGCAGCTCTGCAACAGGAACCACCTTCAGCTTTCGTTTTGGCCCCAACTTGATAGGGGGATCCAGAGAGCGGGGATTGTCTGTAAGAATGTAGTAGGTGACCATTTGACCAGGGAGAAAGTGGGTTTCAGCTGATGAGAGGAACCGTTGAACAAACTGGGCATAAGTTCCCAGCACGACGGCCAGCAGACCTGTATGGGTTTTCTGTTTTGCAAATTCAGCCCTGCGCCAAGTTGATTTACGGGTGTCACCCCACACTAAAGGAGCACCCCATGGGGTCTCCAGAGGAGTTTGTAGTGCTGTTGCCTTGATGACTGTCATGTCTGTCATTACTTTTCCCCCGTCCATTCCCAAGGCATGAAAGATAGGATGAGATGACTCCACACTGACAATGGCTTTCCGTCCATGGAGGAAGTCTGAAGCGGAAAAACATGTTTTTATTATTTAAATTTTAACACCACAGTAGTTGTTTTTTTGTTCGAGAAATGGTAGACTAGACATACTAAACTGGTCTTATTTTAGCTTTTTAGCTTTCACCATATGTCTGTGTCTGAAATATTTATAATAATCAATAACAATCAAGAGAAAATGCAAAAAATTGACCTTTCTGAACAGAACAGGACAGGATCTTAATAGCATGCGGCAACATAGTTGTGTTTACATTTACACTACCACAAGCACATTTTTCTATGTGCATTTAGTGAGACAAAATGTTACAGTGTTAGAATAAAACACATAATTCTGTACACTTACATATGAAAAGAGACAGGAGAAAACAGTACAGAACCAGTTGTTTTCTGGTCACTCTGACTGGTCCTGTTTGAAGGACAAACACACATGTTTATGCAATTATATGAAACCAGTACATGTTGTTATGCTCCTACAGTAAGCATTAATCACTTGGAGATGTTCTTTAAGCCCTGGTAAAAAGACTCAAGCTCATATATGAAAAGAATGTGCTGATACAAAAATATCACCCTTTGTCAGTGAAGTAACCTGCAATTGCACACATAATGTAATCTTTAAAGCGTATGCAATGTGTACAGTATATTCTGATGTTAGATATAACACACTTGATGTGCAGAGATTTAGGAGAAGAGATTGATTCTAAACCAAAGTTAGACATTACATGCGATAGAAGTTTAAGCCAAAGTAAATGTAGATTGATATTTATCTTCATTTTCTCCACTTTATATTCACTTGATGTGGATGCTTTCACACCAATTGAGAAAGGTGGGACAAATGAGCAAAAGTGTTTGAATTAACATATTTTTGCCTTCCTGGACATATTTTCTTAGGATCACATTACACGTAAAAACCTCTAATACAAGCTGTAGTGTTTTAACTTAGCATGTACAAGTACAGCAGTCATAAATCAATGACAAGTGAGGGGACAACAACCTGATGTGACACGAGCAGAAGAAGTGGAGCAGAAGCTGAGGTTGTACTGACCTGCGGGCTTCTTGAAGAATGGGAATAGCGCCATAATGTGACCTGCTGGTGGATAAACACACAAACCTTTGCCTTAGGTCACTATAACAAATTCTGCTTTTCTCTCTCTCTCTCTCTCTGTTTCCCTTCTGCTCAAACTCTCACGAATTTCTGGAACTATGCAGTTTAACTCACTGTTTTCCGCCAGCGATTGTTTTCTTACTTTCCTCCTTTCTCTTTCCACTCCCCTTTCTTCACATATCATCTTTCCCCTCCTTCCCCCTCATTCTTTTGCAGCATTCAAGTTTGGAGAAAAACCAAAGCAACCAGATGTGTGTAGAGTCTGAGGTAATAGGAGGAGCTGAGGAGTGGAGAATAAGACCTGATAGAGCTTAAAATAAAGTAAGGAGGAAAGTAGATTTAAACATGCTTTCTTCCCCCTCATGTTGGAAGAATGACGATTAACGCTTGACAATGGTTAATCACTCAAAAACTCTAGGGCAACCTCAATAAATGCTCATATTTTCCTCAAATGCATTTTCCTTACAGGAATTCCTACTTCACACATGATTTTAAGTGTTTCATAGTCCTTACTGGAGGAAAGTTAGTAGGAAGTAGGCGGACATCTGTATTTTAAACTAGGCTGCAGTTTGTCAACAGGGAGTTGTCATACTCTTTCTGTCCACAAGGTGGAGGCACTAAATAGGAAATATGAAACATGCCAATCAGGAGAAAACATAAACATTTTTTTTAAAGTTTCTAATAAACAGTATATATAATCATGCTCTATTCTTTAAGGATATTAAGAGACAAGTCTTTCAATAGTTTATTCCATAAAAAGCCCTCAAGTGGATCCTTATTTAGTTGTTGAACTCTTTGTGATGAAATTTGATGAATGTGTTTGAGGGATTGTGAATGTTGTGTTTCATTTTTTAAAAGATGTAAAAGTTTTTTTAGGACTGAAAGATGTTCAAATTCAATTTTTCTCAAGCTTGGGGACAATCCACAATTTTAAACTTGGAAGACTGTAACGCGTCTGCAGCCGTACTAACATCATCAGCATGACAACATTCTCCCAATAACAATGCTAGCATGCTGAGGTTCACCTGATATTGCGGCTAGATGAAGTAAGTCACCAATGTCATTAGGATTCAGCCTCTGGTATACATGTCAAATGTCTACAAAATTTCATGACAATCCATCGCCTAGCTGTTGAGATATTTCAGTCTAGACCAACAAAATGGACCAACCTTCTAGGCCAACACTGTCATCCATTTAGCCAAATGTCTGCTCACTAATGCATCTGCTCCCAACGCTTGTTGTCGTTTCTTGACAAAATCATCTTTGTATTCACGTTATACACATACGTATGTGATTTTTTTTTTATTGAGTTGGCTCTGTAGACTGACGAAAGCACTAAAACCTTTATTCAAATTAAGTTAAATTTCTCACCAAGCACTACATTCTCATTATACCACAGTTTGTTTCTTTAGTGCTGCCAGAGGCTCAAACACACTCACAAGGTCACTTTGCAGTTTATTAAGATAAATGTCATTATTTCTTGTACATCCATACAGAAATTGCAACATGATATTGGTTTGTGTAAACAACTTTAGACTGAAGGGTCAGTCAAAAACCAGAACATAAAGTAAACAGCACAGGCTACACTAAAGAATGGATAAATTACAGGGTGCATGTGAAGCATTGCCCCAAACATTGTCTTTTTCCTGACACCTTGTTGGCAGAGAAGCAGGGCAGGCAGTTCCAAGCTGAAGGTTGGAGACTCTGCATATGGGATTCATAGCTATTCATGTCATAAATACTTGTACACCATGTGGTAATGAGTATGCACATTTATTACAGCATATATTAAGGCGTTCAAGATGAATGTGCTTGAAGATTGTGGTGCAGAGCCCCCTATTCTACAGAGTTTCTGGTTTCTGAAGTGTAATAGGTCCATTAATATCAAATAAATAATGCCAAAGAAGTCATTGTAATGCAATACTCTGTTAACGATTCAAGGAACTGTTTGTTGTTCGCATTTTGCAGATGATAAACAACATGTTAGCCACTCGGACCTTCACTGAAATACACGGAAGCTTTTTGACAGCAAATATTTTGGCAGTGCTCATTTGATTTTTACAGATATTAAGTGAACTATGCCACAAGAAAATAAACTGTTCAAGGGTCTGATACTGTATATAGTATTTCCATAAACTATGAGGATCCTTAGAAAAATATTTCATTTAATGCAGCATTGTACTTGTACAAAATTAAACAAATAGCACAAAGAAGATTAATCTGTAATTTTCCTCCACTTTGAATGTATCGCTACTCTCCAACTGAAAGAAATCCTATCCGTTGTTACTGTTACCAGAGTAGAGGTTGCTTCTGTTTTATCTTTTATAATAGTGTATTGGTACAACTGTAGAGTCTCATCTCCATACCTTTATAGTATATAATCTTTTTACACAATATATTTCTCTTAATACTCAGAATAGGATTTTGTTACTTTCTTGAGCTCTGTTGACACCCTGAGAATACATCTTTCGTCAACAAAGGTCAAACATATTAAATTGCGGATTGATTTTGAATTTTGCTCATTTGGAATGTATGCTGACTTTAATTTCATGACTTTAGGTCAATATTTTAAAGATGATTGTTTTCCTCTAAAGTGAGTAGGTGTTTCATAATAGTGTGAAAGATATTGAAAATAAAACATATGCAATATGAATTGAAAAGGAAAAGATCTTTTGGAAAGTAAAGATTTTAGATGAGTTTTCAAAACCATATTACAACTGTTGTCTTTGTATAATATATAGATTATATAGAGATACTTATACAAAACATATATTCTAAAGGTGGCATGCTTAAGCAGGCAGTGAAGAGAAGAGAGACAAGGCTTTCCCCTCTTTTCTTATGATTTAAATGCATTCACTTGCACTACATGGAGATACATTTTGTAGCAGAGAGGCCCTAAACAAGTTTTGAATCTTATGTAGACTGGACATATTTCATGACTGAATGACAGAATTAATAGATCAATAGTGATTGGCAAATGAAGGTAAAGAGGTGAGATATGCAGCATTTCTTTTTTTGGTGGGTGGAGGGGGGGGAACTACAGAACTAAGTGGAAGAGTTCACTTCACTGTATTTTTTCTCTTCTCCTCCACTCATCCAATGTCTGATCCCATCCCCCTGCTTCCTATCTCCTCTTTGCCTTGTTCCTCTGCTCAACAACCAACACATAACCATGCATCCCCCTAATCTAATATATTTCTTCTCTTCTTCCCTCTTCTCCTCCTCCCCTTTCCTCAAGGCCTTCAATTGCGGTCATCATCTATCATCTCAAACAGGGCCTGCAGCAGTCGGTCATCTCTGTGCCTGTACGGCTTGGTGCTGTAGAAGCCATCAGTGTAGTCACTGTAGACACTGTCCTCGGGGGCCCGGCCCTGGTACTTGTTGATCATGTCCAGAGCCTGGTACAATGATTGAGAGGGGAGTCTTGTTGCAGGAGGAGAGAGGCTCTGGCCCGGCTGCTGCTTCCTCCAGGTGGAGGAAGTCTTGGCTACGGACTGGGGCTGCTGCAGGGCAGGGGTCTGCCTGTTAAAGGCCGTCTGAAGAAGACGCAGCAGGGCCATGGAGGGGGAGTAGGGTGGATTTAAAGGCTTTTTGGGGCCCTTCTCTGGGTTGGAAGGAAAGGAATCTTGTGCAGTCTCAGTCTTTGGAGGTTGATAGGCCTTAGTGGGCTCCTGTGTCACCAGACAGACAAAGAAGAGGCAGGTTATTGGTAGGTGAAGTGAGACAAACTTGATTCACAGTGTGTAAGCATACATATATTGAGTTGCGGTTACATTTGCTGCAATTTCTACACTGTTCACAAAATATGGATATAACATAATCAAATTTAAACTGAATGTCAACACTTTAACCTCATAGTTATTGTTTTATTCAAAAACGTCCTGGAGTGCATATAAAAAACAGCTATAAACTGTGCTTACTACACTAACACCGCAGTGTATACAGTATAAAATTATTATTTCCAACCATCACATTTGCTCTGTCCTTGAATTCATTTCAAGTCCAACTAATGAGATCTGCATCAGCCTCGGATTTACTTTTAGGTTCATGCTAATTGATAAATGTTAGCATGCTAACATGCTATACTGGGATGGTAACATGGTCATTATATCTGCTTAAAAGCAGCATGGTAGCGTTGCCACTGTGAGCATGTTAGCATGCTGTATATTTAGCATTTAGTTCAAAGCACTGCATTGCCTAAATACAGCCCCATGGAACTGTGAGAATGATAATGTGATAATATCACTTGGCTTTTCCTTTTGTTATCAAGTTTCTTATTCTCAGTCCAATTCTCTATAACATGACACAGCTTCTATATGACATGTTAACGTGACACAACATACCCACTCTCACACATTCTTCTACATCTAAACCAGGCTTTTAGTTCGTCAAAAAATAAATACATTAAAGTGTTTATTTTGTCAATAACCTTTTAGCTTTACATGCTGTTGCCTTGTACTCACCTCCATCATGTCATCCATATGCTCCACACCACGGCGGTCATTCTGCACAGCATTGTAGGGAATGTACACTCTAGGTTTCTTCATGTGCTCTGGCTTCTCTGATGTCCCATGAAGAATCAGCTTCCAGTCCAAAATCTGACCTTTGTTCTGCATACGGCCTGACTGTGAGAAAGAATATTGTTGATTGGATCTCCGGAAAAACTGGCATTAGCTCAGCAATTATGTAAACAAACATCAAGGAACCAAATGTCTTCTATCAACCAATGTGTGTAACTCACAGTATCTATGATCTTTAGGGTCCATGTACCAGCAGGATCTTCTCCCCATGTATGGACAGACATGAAGTCCCAGTTCCTGAAGCCATTAGAGGATGTGTCCCTCTCCCGCTCAGCCAACAGCACTGTGCTTGTGCCTGATGGAAACCCATAACAGATAGATCAGTTGAGCACTTGGTTAATTCACTCAAATATGTGTGTGTGTGTGTGTATGTGTGTATGTGTGCAAGTCTCTAACCGGCTGGGGAGGTGAGTGTTATGTGTAGGTCCCCTCTCCTGGTGTATTCAATACTGGCTTCCACCTGCACATGCTCCAATGAGCGGACTGCGTTCTCCTGCCCTGCACAGGCTTTGGTTGGAATCTCTATAGTGATCTCCCCTGCTGCTTTCAGCTCCCTGTGGGATGCATTAAAATAGCTGGGAATGAGACACACAAACAGCTCGCATTTTCTTATTACTGTTTGTAGGTCTGGTAAACAGCAGCAGAGTGGAAAAAAAACAGCTATTGCTACAACTACTAGACACATTATATAGTTCAATGACAATCCCACATTTTGGAAATATCTAAGACATCACCAGCGTACACAAGATGCACACACAACTTTGGTCATTCATTTGCAAAAACAGTTAATCCCCATCTCTCCCAGAAAAGAATGAAAGGATTTCCGTGTTCAAGCTGGCATAAAGCTGGAGGGGGCTGTAGACGACCAAGCATTGACAGAAATGTGGAGCCAAATCCACAGGATTAGACAGGGATGTAGCAAGGTAATGGGGAATCTGGGTGTTGGCGCTATTGAGTCTTGTAATCCAAAGCAAATTGCAAAATAGACACTTAAAGGAACACAGAACTCTGTATGGCTGTATGTCTACTGGTGTAAAAATGTGAAATCAAAAGGCTGTTTCAAGGACAAAGTATAACAGCTGAGAATTAGCCCTCAACCTTCTTGGTTTATTAACCCATAAAGGAATGCTAACAGAACATCTGTTTAGACAACCGAAGGGGGGGGGGGGGGGGGGGGGGAGAATTATTTTCCGTAGTTTGTTTGCAGCTTGTGGGTTTAGTTATTTAATCCCATTGATAACAATTAAAGTATTAAGAATTGATAATTTAGCACAAATTTAAATGCTCTCAGCTGCCATTATGAATAAAAGTCATGAATCCTTCTAAAAATGAATTTTGATTCATTTTAATGGCACAGGAAGACCTCCCAGGCTTGAGACCTGTTAACCTCATGAGTCCAGTCAAAGCAACAGATGCGTCTTTAATAACACAGATCATCTGTTTGCTTTGTAGGACTTAAAATGACAGGACAGAAGGAAACAGAGCTCTGTCTATAGCTCTTAAATTAGATACTGTATCAGAATGTGAAAATGTAAGTGTAGACTGTAACAGTGAATTTTAACAGTTTGGGCTCACAAATTATACCACAACATTGGAATGCTGGTACTAATGGTTATACTGGTTACAATCCCATATATGAGAGATAAGCTGTATTGAGCAGCTATGTGTATCATATAAAAAATCAGTGGCCCAAAATCGTGGGTCATTGGGAAAGCAACACACAAAAATAGAAAGCTAGAAGAGAGCACCCGTAAAACCTTCACATACCTGGGCTGGAAAGAATCATCCCTGACAATGCATTGTTTCTTTTCAGGCACATGCTTCCAAGAGGCCGGGTCAGCGAGGTCCACCAGTGCTTTAGCATTGAGAAGGCCGAAGCCGAAGCGGCTGTTGACCATCAGCCCCGCTCCGTTCTTCTTCCAGCCTGGGTTATTGGCCAAAGGATCAAATTCTGAGGTCCAGACCACAATGTGCTGCAGGTCTCTCCAGGTAAGATCTGGGCTGAGGGAGTGAAGAAAGATAGGGAGGAAGACCATTGTAAATTTTACTGTGAATATCACATGTGACAAAGGTGTTCAATTTGCAGCAATGCATACTTTTGTTCCAGTGCCAGGGCAAATATACCAGCAGCCAGGGGGGCAGAGGCCGATGTTCCAGTGTGAGTCTGAGTGCACTCATTGTGCAGATCAGCACTCGTCTGAAAGCAGGCAGGCAAAGTGCAACACGAAAAATAAATTTAAGTATTAGGATAACATTCAATAACATGACAAGACTACTTAAAGTTACTGGACACGACATTATTTAACATGATATAACAACGTAAAGACACAGCATAACAAAATATCATACCAGGTGTAGTTACTTACAATCCTCTGGTCGGTGTAGTCTCCACTGCTGTATGCTGTAGCCAGAGTGGAGGAGCACTTCTCAGCGTACCACGGGGACAGGCCCTGCTGGGAGGCACTGCTGATTGAGATGGTGTAGATGCTGTCTGTGTAACCGTCACAGTCACAGTTATCACCCTGGCGCCCACCATTACCCGATGCCCAAACAAAAATAGAGCCTTTTCCACCACGACCCTTCGGAAGACAGAGAGTCAGATGAAGATGACAAGAAACACTAGATTTGTTTCAGACACTGACTGATTCTGATACTTCTGAGTAACTCAAGCATTAAATAGTCAATGTCTAATGTAGATCTTGGTGGCTGACTTATGGCTTTATTTGTAGCAGCTGAATACATTATGCTCATTGATTCTGTACTAATTCCCATCAATGCTGCAGATAACAGCTCCCATTAGGAATCTCAGTCTAAGATCACATCAGCTGAGTGTGAACAAAATCTGCCTCTCTTCTCATTTACCTTCTGGATACCGTATTCAAATGCCTTCTGGGCCAGGCGGCCAGGGCCCTCCACTGTCTTGCCATCATCGTTGGGTCCCCAGCTGGCACTGTAGATGTCCACATGGTTTGGATTGAACCCAATAGAGCTGGCCTCGATGGCATCAGTCACAATCCCATCCAGCATACGAATCCCTGAGCAGAGAGATGCAGGAACATCATCCATTTTTGACCACATTGTAAGGATGTAAGGATTGTAAGTAAAGTTGATATCACATGTTGTAATCCACTAACTCAGAAAGAGGAAATGAAATGCATTAAAGCCCTTAATTTAAAGTGTCGAGTTTTAGAGCAGCAAGATCTGGCATGTTCATATTTTAAGATGCAGTAAAAAACACCCTGGCCCTTCAGATGTTGCAACCTGTAGATTGTAAATCTATTGTTTGGGTGGATTAGAGCTCAGTAATTTTGGAGAGTAATAATATGTAGCTATCTTGTGAAAAAATCACATCCTTTTACACTGATTTGATTAATAATCAATTAAATCCCACATAGCAGTGACAGCCACCAGAACTATAACAATTTTACTCTCCGTTACCAGACGCTTATTTCACACAGACACAGCTTTATTGTGATGTAGCATGCTCAAAATTAGATTTTTACAAAAAAAAGAAGCTCTTACCTCCAACCTTGGAGTTGTATGCCACCCCAACACCACATTTATTGTTGTCTGCCTGCATAGCGATCTCCCCAGCACACCTAGTCCCATGTCTATGAACCAAATTACATGTTTTTGTGGTACACCAAATTATACAGTATCTATATATATATATATATATATATATATATATATATATTTTTTTTCCACTAATCCTGCATAAATTCCATGCATTCATCAAGTCAGTAATCAGGCATGATTTGTACAAACACATACGCGCATACATTTAGATTCAAATGAAAGTTTCTGCTGTGCTTCTTTTGGCAGGAATCTCACTGCATTGTGTTTCCCTAATGGTTATTTTGAACTGTTTTATCTGCCCTTATTATTTCATACGATGCAAACTCATTACAAAAAGCCACTTTAATGTTTGATTGCCTAACTACTCTAGTAAAAAGGTCATGTTTAATGTAGATTGGATTGTAAAACAGGGTCATTGATGGTCTCTTGTTGTGTAGCTCTGTAATCATCCATCTGAAATTGTAGGCTTTGAACTGTTAAGTATACTGATTACAAAAGAGCACAGTGCTGTTGGCAGAGAGAAGTGTGTGTGTGTGAGAGTGTGTGTGACAGCATGCAGAGGATGAGTCATCAACTTCAGGTATGTTTGTATGTATGTGCACTTGGAGCAGAGAATAACAAGATGCAGTAAACTGAATCCTTTGTCTTCCAATCCTGTGGCAGAGTCTGCTTAATATGTTCAACTACTTTGTGCCTTCATAATTCTTATTTATTATTATAATGTGACGCACCCAGTAACAATCAAGTCCAAGCCAAAAAAAGCCCAGGTAAAGTGAGAATGTCACATCTCAACAGTTAACTCACTTGTTTTCATTAGTGGAGTCATATCTGGGGAAGGGGTCCGGGTCGTTGTCATTGAAATCGTAGCTGGCTGCTGCATCCTTTAACAGAAATAGGCTGAGTTCAGAGAACATCAGTGACGAACACCTTAAACACACATTTGTCAAAGCCAATCTGCTGTCATGGAGACACTAATGATAATTCACAAGAGGGGAGAGTGTTGTGTCTAAATGGTGAAACAACACATATTGAATGACATTGAGGATATAAGGGCACTTGTCAACAAAAATCTTTTTAAAACATGCAGATTACTTGAAAATGTGTTTTTGCCTGAGGGGGTTGTGTTCTAATTTGACAGACTGCTACAATGTATGTGGTGTGGTAAGTCGTGTCTTTCCTCAGTTTTTGTCTTTCCCATCATTCTCCCACACTATAAAATATAATTAAATGTACAAATTATCTTTTTATTAAAGAGGAAATGAGAATGAATGCTTCCTTTCAGTTTCTTTTTTAACAGCTTTAATATCTGATTTAAATCAGATGCCTGTGACTGTCATTTTAGAATTACGGCGATTAAGTTGTGCAAATGTGAGCCGCTCATATGCCTTGATTGTTAGGGATGAGCGTCTCGGATGATTGAGCTTCTTTGATTAATCAGCATTAACTTAATTACAGTGTGAGTTGTTTTCATCAGCCCTGTTGTCATACAGGATTTCTTCTCTCCTTCTCTCCCTCAATCCCTCCCTTCCTCTTCCGTTCTTTTGCACAGGCAAGGAAGCGGCTTCTAAAAGCATCAGCTCTGTTTGAAACCAAACCACAAATAGGGCTTTTCAAGGCGTTTACAGTTCCTCTTAACCGGAGAAACTATGCCAACATGAAACCTGGTTGAGTTCCCATTCAGTCACACCCCCTTTCACCAGCTTGTTATTATCTGCATACCCATTTGGACTGTCGAAAAACTAAATATTTTCACATTCTGCATCCCTTAATGCAAGGAGTCATTGAAATTTAAATTAGCATCACAGCAAAATGCCCAATTTGCATGCAGGAATCAAAAACCCAAAAGCTCTTTGGATGCAGGCATTATCATCCAGAAGATCTATTACTGTCTTTATGAATTGCCTTGTAAGGTGTCACCAGCAGCGTTGCTATGGCAACGGCAGACCCAGACGACAGAGGCTGTCTCCATGGAAACGATATCTTACGTAGTTGGAGTAGATGTCTGTGTGGTTCCACTCCAACCCGTCATCCAGAACGGTGATGACCACTCCTTTTCCTGTGATGCCTTTCTGCCACACAGGAATCACATGCAGGTCCAGCTTCGGCAGTGAAGAAGAAGTCCGTGTGTCTTGCTGGAAAATAGGGACAAAAGCACAACATTTCTGTAATTCAACCTAAATTGGATCATGGATTATCTCTAACGCTCCAAACAGGTTTTATTATCATATGTGTTAAAAAGGTCAGCCAAAGTCCTCCAGCTCTTTAAACCTGTCTGTTCTTCCACTGACCTTTACAGAAATTCAGTACTTGATTGTTGGCTTGTTGGGGCTTAAGTCCTCTCCTAAGGCCCTCCCATTTGTAGGCAGATTGCTGCCAGACTGTCAAAATGATTGCGTGTATTTTGTGTTGTCTAATAATACAGCAACTAGTGATTAATTTCATCTACGAGATGCCTACGCACAGCCTCAATACGTGCTGTGTTTCAAGCCACAGTTCTCCTCGCTCGACTCACATTTAATCACCCTGTCAGATTGTTAAGAAATCCATCTCTGAGGCCATAGAATATTACATGTAGAGTGAGAGAGCCTGTTTTTAAAAAGAAAATCAGCAGGCACTGAGGGAGAGTGAGCAGGGTCCATGCTTGCTTGCTTGGGGAGTATGATTCAGAGATGGAGACAGCTAGGACTAAAAAAAAATCTCACTTTGCTCTTTCGCTCTTTGCGCATTATGCACAGACACTGCGGAACGCCACCCCAAGACGTGACTCATCCCTCTGATGTATCACCCTTTTTTCCCTCTCCTTGGCCCCCACTTTGACATCCTGTTTTCACTCCATCTTCTCATGTCTTTACCTCCCTTTCTCTTTGACAGTATCACTTGCAGCTGACAACAAATACAACAAAATTCTCAATGTGAATACACAACAGATGTCGTACTTTAACGCAATGTGTATTAATAGCAATTTGCTAAAGAGGATTTCATTCCCGACCAGCTCATATCTAGAGCTTGGCTGTTTTGGTGTAACACCAAATGACTCAGTTGTTGACACTGGCAGCAGCTGAGGGGGCTCTCAGTGGCCTGCCACGCATAGATTTTATTGGTACACAGAAAAACACACACAGCAGCTTATGCAATTCTCTCTGCAGCTTTACATATAAAACAAGTGAGTGGACACACATGCCGGATCACAATGAGATCCCCCGATGCACAATTAACACTGACTGACACTTGCACAGCAATGAATGCGCTCTCTCTCTCTCTCTCACACACACACAAACACGCACACATGCAACACACACACACACACACACACACTCCACACAACCATGCAGGTAGGCAGGAGAAATTCCAAGTATGAGTCACTCCTTGATAAAATTATCAGGCACTCACTGGTCATAGACAGAAATACTCATCCTGTTCTCAGGCATACCTCCCCCCCCCATACTACAAATCTTAGTCTTCTGAGGTTAGAAGACTAGGTAAAAGTCTTCTAACCTCTCCCCCTTTCCTCATTGTCATTTGTGCATCTTTATGTGCAAATACTAGAGGTTGGCAGGTGGTTGGTTCAAAGAACACACCTGTAACCATTTTTTCTTCTCAATGTTTTACCTATTTCTACAAAGCTTTTGTCCTTCCTGGACAGACAATGAGAATGACTCACGATGCTTTATATGAACTTTACTGTAACAAGGGCTGATGTGGAAACACACTAAGCGGCACTTTAAGGCCAATTCCATTAGTCTCATCATCCCTCATCGGAAAAAAATGATTCACCTCAATTTGTTTTCTTATTCCCCATAAGCGTGTGACTCATGTTTGGTTAACGCAGGTGCGGAGAAGTGGAAGCAGAGAGAACGTAGATGAGAATCTCTCTCGCTTTTCCGAATGCACACACAAACACTGATGGAACACACATTTTCATCCAGATTTTTTGTCAAATCTATTCTCGGCTTGATCAATTTGGACTAATCAGACTAAATATTACAGTAAGTTTAGTAAATCCAATTACTTTTTTGGTATGTTGGCATTAACATTTAGTCGAATATTATATTATATTACAGCAACATATTATGATAATTGGTCAGAATTAAGCTTTATTATGGAGTTCCGAGCTAAAAACAATAATTAATTAGTTCATCAGTAGACATCAGCAACGTTTTTCATTAATTAATTGTTCGACTGTCCACTATTGTCCCCATTTTCTGACATATTATGGACTAAACAATTGAATTTAACTAATTGTTAGTTAAATTCTTAAAAATGTAGTTGTTGGCAACCCCAATGGAGTAACTTATCTTAATTATTTTAAGACACATTAAACACATTCACTCCATTTTCCCTAAAATGCATCCATCCACTGTTATATCAACTGTCAAGGAAACAGTTGCTGAGTTCAATCCAAGCTTATGGATCAAAGTCAGTAAATATGTCATTCAAAGTGGTAAACGGCAGGGTCAGCCTACATTCAGGATAAAGTAAATGTTTTAATAATGGATCTGGAAAGGGATGCACAGCTGTGACAATCAACTGTTCTCTAATGGGCTAAACCATCCAATTCAGGGTCATAATGCACGGCGCTCTACTCTACTCCATCCTGCTGGATTACAGTCCCTCAACCCCTCTCATCTCCACACAGACTGTTACCAATTAAGCAAATGGCTCTTTTTGACTAGAACTGCATAATAGCATGCTATTGTTTCATTGTTTTCATGTTATTTCCATCTTTACATTTCTGCAAGCATGCATGCATACAGACTTACTGACACAGCCCTGTGCACGTACATATGCACATACATTGCTAACGCACACATAAACTGCACGCGCACTCAGAGGCACGAGGTCCCTGTGACAGAGCAGTGCAAAGTGTGGAGCTGTCCAGCAGTCGAAAGGCTTCAGAGAGTCTCAGGGGAGGACAGACCAGCTACTTGCAAACAGAGGGTTCAACCAGACACAACAGAAGTGCATAACATATGACCAGCAGCCTGAACATCAATTTAAATATGTGGTTTATGGAGCTCTGGAAAGTACAGTGTTCAAATATTTTCTAAATAGAAAGATCTTTAAAACCAGCAAGAGCATTTGTTGAGCCTAGTTTCTTAATTCTCATCTGCTGCTTTGTGTTATGTGTAAGATTCAAGCCTTATTGGAGCCTCACCAGGTACCACTGCTGGTTCCACATGGGATCGTCAAACAGCTTATCCACTGGGCAGTCCCTGCACTCCCTGAGGGAGGCTCGCTTGCTGCGTCGTTTCTCATACTGCTGCTCTGCCCACAGCACCTAAACACAGATAAAAGGACACATATATTTAATATTTTAAACTGAGACAAATTGATTGTGCACAGAGCAAGACAAGCTGATAGCTAAAAGTGGCCACTCACCCGATCATCCTCCGACAGCCGCCTGGTGATGTGGCTGGCGCTTCGTTTCATTCTGCTAGGATGAGTGTGGTGTTTGAACAAGAAATGGTCTTCCAGGGCCCCGATCTGCAGAGAGGAATCATGAGACAGGCTGAACATTTGATAGGAAATGACATAATACCAGCCATCTGGTCCAGTCTTAAAACATTGTTAAGCTTCAGGATTTCCATTTTTGGCAGGTGCAACGATGAAAACAGTTACATTCAGACATTCATATTTCACTACAGTGTTCATCTCAGTTGCTACCTTTCTTTTATCAATGATAGACAGTCTGTTATTTTTTAGTAAGTGGATTGTAAACCACATATTTGTAAACAGCCCAAATAGCACATAGCACAAAATTCGGAGCCCTCTAGAAACATTTTATATAGGGACCCACACACCACATCCACAGCTATACATTCTACCATCTTTTTGGGCCCTCTTCACACGAGGGACCTAGGTACTCAGTCCCCTTTCCCCCCCAGTCAGACGCCCCTGGTTGGAAATCAGGTTGTAGCGGGCATAGAGCATTTTCACATTTTATTTTAATTAATCATAACTGAATTAAAACCAAGCACAGTGTACAGGGCCTACATTCATGTATGCTTTGTTTTATGGATGCTTTACATGTACTTTGGCAAAAGTCAAGTATTTTAAGTAAAGTCACAATGTGTCCATTCCTTAGTTGACATTTTTGATGACATTCAGCTCTTTATACAGAAGTGTTTTTAAATTAATATAATATAATATTAAAAACTATATTTAAGTGATTATGGTTCTGACACAGTGAAAGAAAACTGCACATAGTGTGCCTCAGTAAGCACGACAGCTCAGATAATCATTGGACGTTGCTGTTCAGAGCTGTTGAACTACAGGTTTCATTTTAATGAGCTGCCCTTATGATTCAGACTCATGTTCTATGGGAGAAGACAGCATCAGTCATTGTAAAATGATGGGAAAGACAGGGACGTACAGGGAAAGGAAAACCGGAGTTATCAGCAATGTGTCAACAGTGAGTCATGGATTGATTAAATCCTTCTTTAATTTAGCAGGATGCTGAAAATGTAGGCTACTAAGTGCTTGTGGGTCACAATAAAAAGCAATGAGTTTCCAGTGAAATGGTCTTCTAATGAGCAAATCCTAAAAATGGATAAAGCTATTGGTTGGTTCCACAGCTAATATTGTAGGCTGCAGGCTTCATTTACATTTCATGATTTATTCTGCTTTTATGGTTTCTATTGGGTTGCTGTTGCATTAGATGTTTGATATTAAAATGAAACAGTGTTCAGGCCCCAGTTTGCTTTTATATTACACCAAATAAAGAACATCCATTACAACTGCCTGCACACACAACTTTTTTTTTGTTGATGTCTAAACGGGTGCTTGGGTTTTGGTAGCCGCTCCGGGACATTTGGTGCCTACCTGTCGGACCAGTTTGTAGTCCAGATCTCTGGCAATCCCCTCTGCAGCGGCCAGTCCACCCGGGATCTCCACTGCCCACTCGTTCAGGTACTGTCTGTCCCTGTAAGAGGACTCCAGCGACCGGGGAACCACGGAGAAGAGGAGGGCGAAAACACAACACATCACCGCTGGACGACATCTCACTTCCATCTCCGAGGAAATTCGACCAGATGAAAAAAAAAAATTATGTAGCCTACAAACAGCTTAGATGCTCCAAAGAAATCAGATAAAACTCCGAAATGTTTTGTTGTGATAAGAAAGAGATTCCCTTGTTTTCTGGTTAGCGTATCTCTTAAGAAAGCTGGCTGAGATGGAGGGAGCGAGAAACTGTGCGTTATTCGTCTGCCGAGGAGAGGAAATACTGGTCATGGGGAGGGCTGGTTTGTACGTTGTGTGTGTGTGTGTGTGTGTGTGTGTGTGTGTGTGTGTGTGTGTGTGTGTGTGTGTGTGTGTGT
>NC_048410.1:8452445-8463895 GCF_013103735.1 Etheostoma cragini | reverse complement strand
TGAAGAGAAATGTGTCAATCCAGCAGCTGAGAGGTCTATTACAATACATCATTACTAATACATCCTAATAAAAATGTGTTCTAATCACAGGCAAGCAGTGGAGTATTCACATCCTTCACTGAAATAAAAGTAGTAATACCACAATGCAAAACAATGCATTCAAACGTATAAGTAAAAGACAAATCACTTAAATACAGTCTAAGAAAATAAAGTAAAATAACTTAGTTGCAGAGAATGATAATAAGCGAACCGACCCCGGATAAGCGGACGAAGATGGATGGATGGATAATAAGCTGACAATAGTTTTAACAAACTTAGAGAGGCTAAGTTTAGAGCACTCTTAAAAGGCTGTTTTCACAGCAGACATTTGGACTTTTAGCAGAGTAAGAAACACACGTGTTAGTAATAAAATGCATGATCAGTTGGGCATTGATTGAGCTTGACTAAATTTAGCTTGACTTGAAACACATGTATATTTGTAAATTGATATTTGTAAAAAAAAAAAAAAGGCAATAAAAAATGCCTAAGCCTATTTTTACATTGAGTTATTCAAAATATGATATGACAAAACATGAATATAGGGATTTGCTGAAAAAAGATGGCATCTACATTTTCTATCTACTCTGTGACAATAGTGTGACATGAGTAATAACTGTATTTCAAGGATAGTGTAACATGATTTTAAAGAGATCATCATGCAGCATTGAGGGTTATGGATCATGATTTTTGGTTCACTTAATTCCAGAATGAATACTGTTGGATTGTTCAGAATTCATTTCATACACGTTGTCAGCATCACATGATGTCTGAGTTGTTTCCTGATTAAAACAGTGGATTGTCGTGCTGTGACATCACAGGTGTAGGCCTACAATGATGCAGAGTTGTAAGAGTGGATGTTATTTTTTCCTCTGGGACACAATGTTAAAAATGAAACACAAATAAACACAACAATAACAGCCCGATTATACAAAGGGACTCTTCAGTTTAATGCAGATGTACAATGTTTGTCAAAAAATAGAGTGTGCTTGTTAGCTATCGTGAGGTAAACTTGTCAGAACTGATAACGACTGATACCTTGGGTCATCTGGCCATGTGCAAACAGGTCTGCACCCGACGTGGATCCATGTTTACCTAGCAACAATTGTTTGCTTTGACCAAGGAACTCATTCAGGCACAGAGAAACACACAGCTAAAGAGCCACGGAAATGTTAGCAAGATGGACAGTCTTTGTTGCAGGACTTCATAGTTTCATTACAGGGCAGTGGATCTTTGGCTCTGTTGTCATTGATTCAGAGTAACCTCTGAGCTGTGATGGGGTCTATAACACAGTGGTCTGAGATGCTCATTTGGCCTTTCTTATTTCCCTGTGAGGACACACCACACACACCATTACACAAAAGCAATACACACATCAGTTTTGTCAAATGAGGTCAAAGGTCTAAGTGTGTTTTGTCAGCTAATTATTTTTCCAGCTCCCGAGATGGGCAGTGAAGGAAAGCCCCTGCTTTTAGCTAGAGGATGACGCAAATGAAGCTGCAGTGACTGCGGCCACCTCAAAAGACAGTAACTCAACCAAAATCAATGAGATGTGGCAAATCCGGTAGATGGGAGGACTTCAACTGCACTTCCCCTTGATCTCAGAGCATTCGTGGATCAGTGACAATTACTGTATTCTGTAGCTTCTTCACAATTTTTAAAATTGTCAGGTTTTGTATGGATATTATATTATATATATATATATATATATATATATATATATATATATATATATATATATATATTATATTTTCCAATTCCAAAGCCATATTATTAAAAAGGTTTAATAATAAAATTAATTTCAAAGTGAATTAACTTCAAAGTCATGCATCACATACTGCAGTCTAATATGATCAATATGCACATAATTGTCAAGTAAAAGAGACAAAATGTGAACAGTGAATGGGACTGATAAAACTACCATGTCACTCTCTAACCCTGTGAAATCTGCTGCCTGTGACACTCAACAATCAATCATGATATGGACATCAGAAGGAAAATGTGTGACAATTCAAAAAACAAGTTACTATGTTATAAGATCTGTAGAACACTGATGTTGAATTGTGTATGATACATTTATTTCATGATTTTCTGATTGGTATTGAACTGGAATAAAATTTTCTTCATTGTTACATTTTTACGAAAGCATGCTGAATTTAAACCGATTTTAACACATACAGTGCTAGATACACAAATGTATACCTACAGTATCATGGATTACTTTGAAGTGTGCTTAAAAACAATACAATTCTAAAATAAAATAAAGTAATGTGCACTTTGATACCATTTGGAATTTTTATTAAAATTGCCACTGATCCATCCAAATGTGTTGCTCTTCTAATTCCAATTTAGATGTTTTTTGACTACCTTAGTACCAGTTGTCATTGAGAAGTCCATTATTATAGCAAAGAAGCACCAGAAGGAGTCTACAGTTTGTTCAGTAACTGGCTGTATTTATGTGTCAGTTGTTGTAAATATGAGTAATACTGAAACAAAACTAGCAAAAGGTTATAACTGCTTCATTCAATCATGTTGACAAAGCTCAATCAAATGTCATCTGTTATCTGAAGATGCTTTAAAAAAGCTGTTCTGGTGTCATCCAGATTGGCATCCCTTTGCGGGTGATAGACTGTTTATTCCTGTGGGGATGTGACGAGGTTCATGCTCTTATCAGGAAGTGTGAATGTCAGATGGACTTTGTCTCTGAATGGCATCAGAGTGATGCACACTAGGCATGGGCTAGTTACAAGGTACCTGTTTACCACGGTTTGAGAACCTAAAGGTTTCAGGTGTCATACCATCCCTAAGGTATGAGATGTTTCTTGTGAGTGGTCAAGGACTGAGGGTGCAGTTTAGTCATCTGTCTCCCTGCCAGTGTGGTGTGTTTAAAAATAAAATACATTGTGTTGAATGGATAAAAAAAAGTTCTTTTTTTAACCAGACATTTTAAAATAGAAAACTAGGGCTGTCAAACAATTCATTTTTTAGTAGCTGCAACCGATCGCTGAATTTCAATAGTTTATCGCGATTAATCACGTTTTATCACATGATTAATATTCAATTTGCATTTCATAACTGTTTATGTCTGTATTATCAATGTAAACCAATTCTTACTAGTGTATCTTGATTGGGGAATAAATCAAATAAATGCAAAGAAAGTTAGGAACTCGACTTTTAGATTAAGGCTATTTGATTATTTCAAATAAAAAGATGCGCAACGACAAAGGTAACAATCAATGTCTTCAGAAATATAGCTTGTTTTTTTAAAAGGTACAGATATATTATACAGCAAAAGCGCATGCACAAAATGTCAATATGATCTGCAGTTAGTTGGAACTCATTTCGCAAGCGCTTCAGTTCATTTTTTCGATTTGGTTTCGTCCACAGGTCTGTAGTGGCGACACACTCTCCCAAATAGAGCTTTGCCTGAGTCCGCTAGCATCAACCTCGTTAGCTGTAGCTACATGTTTAGCTCGTAAAAGGTAGCTTAAACTTGAAGCCCTTCGGTGTTATTTTAGTTAAACGCGTCATTTAGAACTGTGCTGTTCATCTCCATGGCTGCAGCAGGAGGTAGGAAGTATCTGTGGCAGCTTGACAACAAGTAAAGGTGCCTCAAAGGGTCAAAATAGTAGCGGCCAAAGATTGTAGAGCGTAGCGATTCTTCGTAGCAATGATTATTCGGTAACAGCACCAGTGACGGTGTAAAATAAAGAGTAAAGGTCCACGTGATTAACGTGACGATTACAATCGCGATTAATGCGTTTAAAAATGCTGACAGTCCTAAAAAACATTAAATTGCAATACCATGAACCGTGACATTTCTGCTGAAGTTAATCATACCGTCAGAATCTTATACCGGCTGTGCCTAAGCACACTGTCGATGCTCAGATATAAAAGCCATTACTTTGGTCTACCATTTGGGCTGTCTGACATCAGGGCCATAGATATAATGATCAGGGCCATCTCTACTGAAAACAGATAAATGACAATGGACAAGTCATGTGTTCACAGGAAGTGCACCTTTCCGACAGGAAGTGTGCTGATCAGTGCTGAATTAGTTTTACATGACTTCTTTTGTCTCTTCTGCTCTGGTTTCTTTCAACCTGCCATTTAACACGTCAATCAATTCAGTAATGCTGTTCTGACAACTGTATACTTGACAACAACAACAACAACGACAACAATATCTTTTTACAGACAACAACATTCATATGGCATTAATCTAAAATCTCAAAGATATAGGCCTACTCATGTCAAGTATGTGTAAAGGATGTGTATTTCTAAAAAAAAAGAGAACAGCTATGGTAAGCAATTTAGTACAATTCCAATCATCTGCAGAAATGCTAATTAGACTGACATTGCAGTGACATAAACACAGTGTCATAAAACTATGAAAACAGTGGGTATGTGCATGTTTCAAAACATAATTTCTAAGATGTGGAAGTATATGAATGTAGAACAAAGTGAAAAGTTACTAAGCACATTTACTCAACTAGGTACTGTACATTTTACTACTTTTTTGAGGTACTTGTCCTTTAGTTTTCTGCTACTTTATACTTCCACTCCACTACATTAATTTGTAATATTCATGTAATAATACAAAACAACAAACAACAAATAAATGCTGATGAACGAGCATAGATAAATATAAAATCTGACTTAGAAAAATTCACAAGCTACCAAGCAGTATTCAAATGAGTTCCTTACCTGCTGAAACATTATATTGCATCAATAATAATAATCAAATAATGTAAAATATGTCATTCTAAAAATGGCCACTCTGCTTATAAGTACTTTAACTTTTGTTACTTTAAGTTAGAAGCTAATACTTTATTTATCACTTTTACAATCATCATTGTTACTTATAATGGAGAACAGACAGAAATGTGTTGTTAGCTTCTATAAAAAAACAATTCAAGTGGTCGAGAACACATGACCAGCATTCAGCTGTGCACCTTGAAAGACCATGTCTGTGTTATATTTTAACATGTTATCTTTAGGGCTACTCAGAGCTATCTGACTACTAATCAATATTTTATTAATCTACTGATTAATGTTTCAATCAGTTGGTCTGTAAAATGTCAGAAAAGTGTAAAAAACGACAATTCCCTAAAGCTCAAGGCAACATCTTCATCTGTTTTTTTGGACAAATTAACAGTTAACAAACGCAAAGATATTCAGTTTCAGATTAGGTAAACAGAGAAAAGCCACCAACGTTTGTATTTGAGAAACTGAATGCTTTGCTTGAAAAGTGACTGAAACGATTAATTGATTAACAGAATATTGCAAATAGATTTTCTGTTGATCGACTACTGAAATGGCTAATCATTTTAGATTTTAAGGGAAAATCTATTTAAATACCAGGTAGTTCTAGCCTACTGTGGATTTTATTATATATTATATTATTATATTATTTTAGAAGCTTTTTTTACATTCAGTCATTGGGCCTACCGGGGCTTTGTGTATTATCCACCAGAGGGCAGTGTGTGCTAAATGAAGGCTCTCTTTTAGAGGAAAAGGAAAACATTAGCGGTGAGTCAACGCTTTGCTGGTCTGTGGGGCGTTTCTCGTCATGCAAAAGAAAAAACACCCGTATGTCTGTGTAGATTTCAAGCTGAAAAATACACGGATATCTCTCCACATGCACTGAATCACACAGTGAATGCAGTTAATATGGACGGACGTAGTTTGCACTGACCCTTTTATCTTCTTATCAGATCAACTTGGTGTGCAAATTTGTATTTCAGTACCTACCATGCAGTGTCTGGACCAGTAGTTGAACGTCATAGAAAAACACCAGATATAATACAAGACCTTACTTGTTAAACACACACACACACACACACACCTATTGCGAAAATATTTTCTTGAGCCAGCTATGATCAGTCATCAAAGACGTATATTTTCTCAGCGGGAGGGGCAAGTTCTTTTGCTCCAAGTGGCGCAGATCAGCCCGCAGACTAGATTCCCAACAGAGCTCTGAGGGCGCAGCAGGAAACCAAAAAGTTGATCCACTCGAGTTTTGAAGATGCCACACAAAAAGAGAAGACATAGCCACAATAAAAACCCCAAAGAGGAAAAAGAAGTAAGTGTTGTTTTCTTTCATTGTATGACGAAGTAAATGTTCGACCTATGCTACAAGTTTAAAATGTGTTTAGGCTAATATGCAAATAATCTCCAGAACACCCAAAAGTCTGTAGGCTACGTGCACAGGTAGGCCTTATTCTCTATGCTCATATATGTATACTTTTTATTGTGTTTTACATCTCCACGGTCCTTGGTCAGCACTGCGGATGGTCTGGTTACGCCATCCATTTTGCGAAAGGGGGAAAACCGCCCTGACTTGTTTGTATTTCTTTAAACCAATCACAACCGTCCAGGGCGATATCGGCGATAGCAAGAAGGGAGGGACATGACGCCAGATAACAGGCTTTGTCCCAGAAATGTATCTGTTGAGCAAGACAGACTACAATGTCTGTCCGCATCATCGGTCAATCCATATAGGTCTTTGTACGGTGGCCGAAAGGGGCAAATGCACTGCAACCTAGTGAAACACGCAAAAAGACAAAACACAAGCAAATTAAGAAAACCGCTTCATAAATGTGACAATACGTGCGTAGCATTTAGCCAACGCACTGCACATACACACAAAACAACCAAAACACACATGCAAATACAGAAACTTTGCAAAAAATAAAGCACACAATCCCCGAAAACAAATGCAACAAAAACCCGCTGCATCCAGATTACCCGGGGAAGTTCTCCAGACCTCTAGGGGGAGCGCTAAGTGCGACAGCTTGATTTTCGACTCCACTGAGCGAGACAGTGGGAACACACACATCAGATAACACTATTGTACAGTGATGCAAAGAATATCTTGGGGCCTGTTGCACGAAAGTAGAATAAAGATATCCAGGATAACTGAAAAAGCTCAGCTTGACTTAGTGTGATCCGCTCATTGCAGCTTAATCGGTTGCACGTTTGCCCCCGCCCCCCCCACATGCGTTTTTCCTGGGAACTATCTCGATACAACTCTGCCAAGCTCCTTTTTTGAAAATATGTGAGAGGTGATGGGAGTGACCGTGTGGTATTTAAGTAATTTTAAATGCAGGTTGCGCTTGATTCTTCTTTGTTTATGTATGGACACCAACCATTTCAGTAGGCTATACCGGTAAAACTACTACTAATATACTGTAGGTCTATCTCTATCTGCTTCTGTGGTCATTGCTGAAGTGAATGGGGAGTGGCTCACTGTTTAGGAAGACAGTAGAGAGTGGCAGTGTAGGGTAAAACCTTTATTTCAGAGCAGTGTTCTCGCCTGCTGAATCCCTCATGGCGTATGCAGCATACTGGATGAGTCTTGTGAGTACATCTGCTACTTTTCACCCTCCTCTCTCTTCGATTTGACCCTCTGGCATTACACTTTTATAGCTCTTGAGTAAAGCTTGGCACTGGTAGATACACTGCATGTTTTAATTTAGCCTATTGTAGTAAACCTGAACAACTTGTCTGAAGGTGTATGAGCTGCTGAATGCTCTTTAAAACTTGGCCTGGACTGCACAAGATAATCTTTGAATTCAAATAAATTATTGTAAGGGCCTTTGTCACACATACAGGGTTTAGATATGAGGGTGTGTGACTGTTTAAACAGAGATAGGCTTCAACACGCACACTTGAATTAAACGCACAATGAATTAGTTCCTGTTATTCCTCAAAGTAGGGACTGGATGTAAAATGCACTGCAGCGTCTTAATGTTACTGTTTCTACTCAATGTATTATGTGAATACAATACATATTACTTACAAGTATACCTAAATATAATAAAATGCTTATTCGACCAAAGTTTGCGTTTTGATTGTTATGTAGCATTAGAGTTTCACACAAAAAATGTTAGATAAAGCAAGAATAGCAACAAGATGAAAGAAGTTGTACATGAAACACTTCGTCAGATGAAAAATGTATAAACCCCCAACACAATAGGTTGAAATAACAGCATCCTGTACAGACCTTCCATTGTACTCACTGGCAAGAACTCCTTCAGCACAAGCTGGTGCATGTATGTGTTTGTGTGTTTAGCAACGAGGAGCAGCTGTTTTTGTACTTGAAGTCCACCTAGCAGGTCTTTAACCTACAATCCCAGCGCAGGGTCTGGCTATAGCAAAGTACTAGCATTACCTCCTGCTGTCTCATAGATACTTACTCATCCCGTACCCACAGACACACTTCTTGCAAGATTGACTTTAAAAGGCATTATTTTCCCCCAAATGTGTTATATTTCCCATTATATATATATTATAAAATAAGTTGGAAATAGAAAAAGAAACTTTGTAATGTATGTGGTCATAAGAATTTTGGGAGCTAAAATGGAGCCACAGGTCAGAAAAGTAAGCAACTTCGTGACTTACTTGCATTACTGTAGATGTGTGGGCATAGTTCTGAAGTGAAAGGCCAATGCTGGATTGCAGTATACTGTATACGGTTTACAGTGTGTAAAGGAACTTTGTGTTTGTCTCCCCCTGCTGAGCTTGCAGATGCTGTCTGATCAGATTAGACTTGCTTGAATGTAAAGCTGCCGCCCAAGAAAACTATTTGTGCTCACTCTTTTGTTTGAAGAGGTGCAGTAAACCCAGAAATTCCTGAAATACTTTTATCTTTACTAAAAGTCACATGTATTGTAACCAGGAATTCCTCTTTATCTTTATAGAAAAGTGTATATGTATGTTTTTTGGATGTTTTTTTTTTTTACATGTTTTTAAAATTCTGTAAATGTTTACAGTTATGTATCTGCAAATGACTGCAGAGCTGTTAAGCATTATAAACTGCCTGTCTAGTTTGTGCCAAGCCCTGCTCTGGGAACAGGAGCCTGTGTAGGTGACCCACCCAGTGTGTGAGGTGGCCATGGGCAGAGTTTGTAGATGTCTGAAGTGCTGTGGTGGATATAGTGGTGACTATAGAGTACGACACGAGTCTAAATATAAAGAAGTGAGCAAGTTTAGCATCGGAGTCCAGTTACATATGCACACTTATTTGGCCTGGCGCTCGCAAAAATGTTTATGACAACATCTGGCATTTCCTCCATTCATTTTCAATCAAAACGGTTATTTTGCACATCACAATTTGTAAGTAAACCTGAATTTTGTCTTGTCTCCTGAATGGGAAAAAAAGTTAAAACAGGAAAAATATTAAATATATACAGTATGCACAGTATATACTGTATATATATATATAATATCAGAGTTCAAGGTGTTTTCCCTATTGATTTGTTTGACTGTAAATGCCACATCTTTCCAAAAGTCAATGAGTAATCATGTTAAATAACAGTGATTTTAATATTGACAAAACTAATCGGGATTATGATTTTTATTCCATTATCGAGCAGCTCTATCTCAGACAACACTTATGTTATCACTGGTTCCTGTCACTTAACTGAATCTTTGTGTGCAAATCTGGTAAGCTCTAGTCAAAGGTCCACAAAACACACAACACAGGTCACACTAGTGATACTAGTCCTACTAGGCTTTGGGAGGTTACAGTACAAGGCAGCTCTTTTTTAGCCTGTAAAACCAGTTAGTTTTACAGGCTGGGTGATTTGGCCCTTCACATTAGCAAAGGTGTGTCTGTCTGACAGGGAGTGTGTCATGCTGCGGGGGTGTGTGCAATAGCATGTGTGTGCATGTGTTCACACATGTGCAAGCCTGCTTGGGCATTTGCAGAAGTGCATGTACATTGCAACGTGTAGTACTACTGCAGGGCTGTGTGGCGGCTGTATATCTGTTTATCGGATACAGAAAAGGTATAGAAAAGCAAACATGTATGACAACATTCATTTGCTGTGTAAGCACACTGGTTTATCAGATGGAATACAGCAGAGGTTTTGACACTGTGGGCCTACCATCAGACAAAATCAAGATAACTGATCCTTGAACCCCACCTCCACCACCAGAGTTTTTTGCCTGCATGTCCATAGGTTTACAGCACAGGATAAATACATATAATATATGGCTGAAATTTTGCTTGACTGAGTTATGGCTCCGAGAATGATTTGTGATGCAAATTGTGCATTAGGTGTTCTAAAGTATCTTTATTGGCTCTATGAGCTGTCACAACCACTTGCTTCAGCATGAGTTTAAATACACCTTCAGGAGGACAGCAACTTCAGAGGGTTGGGACAGTACAACACAATAACACATCGTGGTTCCAGTGTACTGCCTTCTTAATTCTCTCCTAAATTAAGTGTTCATTAAATATGAAATGAGTTGTGCTGCTCCCGCGCTTTTCCAGTTATGTATCAGCAGATTCTCATATTTAATCAATGCAAAATATCCGCCCTATGGTGTTTGTTTAAATAGTCTTTAATGATGTCTTAATTCTGTATGTCTTAATTCTGTAAGAAATCTAAGGGATGGGATTTCTTGACATTCAGTGTATTCAGTATTGCACTCACAGTGGTGTTACTGGTTGAATTAAATGTGGCATCCTTAAATCCTTTTATGTCACATGCAACAAGGAAGACTAGTTTTAGTAACCATTCAACCTGTGTGCTGCCACAACAGGTGTTTCTTATCTTGGCTGGTTTGAACTCAAATAAAACAGTACAAATATTTTTCATATTTTGCTGAGGTGTGCTTTTAAAACCTTCTTAAGTGAAAGGCGGATTTTATCACATTGACTCTCTCAAGAAATGTATTGTCTGCACACCCCACCCAAGAACTGCACAAAGGGATGTGCAATACACCCAAGTCATTGCTAGGAGAAAAAGGCTCAATACGATTATTGCATTTTGCACATGCATTGCTTTTTGTAAATTTTCTCCCACATAAACTGTATTTGTGTTTTTGGCAGTGTAGAATGTAATGCTGTCTTCCCACTTCTGTAGTTCTGTAGTTTGCTGAGTATGTTGTTCAAAAAGTTTAAGTGAAACATCTTAAAACTATGAAAGGTGAAAGTTAAGAAAGCCAACACCCATGTCTCAAGCTCCAGTAAATGCATTAGTCATGTGTTCTGTAAAAACACTCCCTACATTCTGGTTTAACAAATAAATATTTCGTGCCAGCTGTTTTGATGCACGTGAATCATGATACAATTTGCCACAGATAGATAATCTTTCATTGTCACAGCCAGTGTCTTTATTGATAATTCTCACCTGGTGACCAGATGTTAAAATAACCAGGATTAAATCATTATCATTCCCTGCGGTTATCCCCGAGAAGTGATGATGTCATTGCAAAATAGGATGAGGTGGAAAGTTGTCTCAGATAATTCACCCTGATGTAATAAAACTCTGGCCTTTCCCTTTATTCTCACAGGCAATTAGGCAGCCAGGCTGGTTGAACAATCTTTTATTGTTGTGTGTGTACAGTACATAAGCATGTATGTGCCTCTATGCCTGTGTGTGCTTAATGACTATATATCA
>NC_048410.1:8442890-8452345 GCF_013103735.1 Etheostoma cragini | reverse complement strand
CTTTCAGCCAACATGGGCCAGATATTGAGCTGGATCCGAGGCCCACGGGAGGGCCAGGCCCTGCAAGATGTGTCCGTGGAGGAGCAGGTGTGTGCAAATGTGTGTGTGGTTCTATGTGTGTGTGTTTGTGCCATGGTTTTTTGATAATTTCTGCAACTAATCCAAAAGTATCCACGTGTGTTTTCAAGCTTCAAGCTTCATGTATTAATGCTCTGTTTGCAGCTGTTGTTTAGTTAGTCCAGGTTGTCCTGCCTTTTTGTGTGTTGTATGTCCGTTACTCTCTCTCTCTTTCTCTCTGTGCTGGAATGTGAGGCTCCACAAACATTAAGTTTGGTATGTTTCAAGACAGGGGTTTTACAATTGTAGGTCTCGCCCAAATAGCATTCTCCTGTGATAATCTGCAGTGGGAGATGAAGCAATATTAAATGGTATGTAGCTGGAATAAGCTTAGTGTTCTTTTTTTCTTTTGCACAACTTGGAATTTAAATGTACTGTAGGTCCTGTAACCTCAGTGCCATTATCTTTAGTTACATTTTTACATGTTGTGCAGACAAAGCGACTATGAAATATGACAGGTCTACATTGGCTTTATTGATGTCAGTACTTTGTTATCAGGGCTTTGTTACTTTGCTCTGAGTCACTCTATGTGTTAAAGGTGAATATGTTTCCTGGGAGGAGGAGTGCACACAGCTAGCCTTCAGATTTTTAGTTGGAAGGTTTTCATTGTTGTGTTTTGGGTCAAAAATTCTCAGCTGCTGCAGCAGTCTACTTCCTCCCCAATTCACTGTCGTCCGTCTTAAGCTGACAGGAAATGGCCACTGAGAAATGATATATTGACTGGACATGCAGAGCAAAGTCTAAAAATGAGAAGATAATTGAGATAGCAAACAGACAAGCTGAGTAGATTTTTGACACCTGTGTTTGCACGCTGTGATACTACTAACAGCTATTTCAACACTGGAGATTTGTAATTGATTCCAATGCACATCATGTGCAGCATATTTCAAAACCTACTGAGAACAATATGTTTAATACCTTTACACTAAGCAGTATTGTGAGTACAGTAGCACTGTTTTAATAGAGTTTTTTGTTTTTTAAAGTCCTTTACTTAGGTAAAACTCACAAAATAAGCTAGTAAGGATAGCAGTCAAAAAACTCTGACTAATACTGAACTAGAATTATAAATTAACATAAAATGGAAGTAAAGTACCTCTAAATTGTAAATAAAAACAGAGCTTGGTTCTGAGGTTCTGACACTTGTTGGTTTTATTGTATAAACCAAAAAGTCGCCCTTTAGGGCAACCTTGTGCGCAGGAAACGACATATCCAAACTTGAATTTCATCATTTGTTTCTTGAATATAATATATATATAATATGAGCACCACAGACTACCTGGAGCCTGTGTGATGTGCATCATGTCACAAGGTGTCTGGGTGCTGAAGTTCAGATGTAATCAACAGCCATTTGCTATAACTCTCTCTGCTATTTTGAGCCCCTTACGTGCAAAGCTAAAAAATACAATGTTTCTAAAGACAGGGAGACATCAGCTGTATTAATGAGATGCTTCATTACATTGCGCTTTGTATTAAGTTCTTGTGATGTGTTTGTGGAAGAAAGTGAGCAAAAGCATGTTGTGTTCATGAAAATAAATACACAGACATTTAATTCTTGACACACAACCTGCACAGCTAAATAATAGCCTTCCATTTTCTGTTAGATGTGTTTTTTAAATATTGTTTTCAATCCCATTGGTAGCCTGTGAACTATTACTTAGTACTCGTCAGGACTCGTCAGATTTCTCACTTCACTGTCAGTTTGGCTTGAGTCAGGCCAGTTATATAAAAGTAATTCAGGGAGAGTTACCAGGCCTCTGGGCTAACCTGAGAATGTGCTTTAGCGAGACGTTGTTCAGCACCAAACTCTCTCTGAACATTTGTTCCGCTGTCTGTTTACATATACCATGCTTGAGGAAAAGCTGGGGCTTGTAGGCACATACAGTGATGTTTGTCCCAACAAGTAATGTGATATAATGATTTAGATTGTTAGTATTGCTCACTTGGAAGTGGAAAGCTGAAGTTGATAACTATCCCCAACTATGTCTTGATGTTATTTATTTTTTGTGCTCTAAAGATATATTTTGTTCTATACTTTAATGTTAGGCAAAGATTTTGGTGCTAAACAATACTGTAGGTTAGTAGATGGATGTAAATTGAAAATGTGGGTCAACAAACCAGCAGGAAAGTGCTGTGCTAAATTTAGAGATGGTACATGGACGTTCCATGCAGCTAAAGTTTACTAAGTGTGGTGGTGGTGGGGGGATATATGCACATATTTCAAATATTGAGTTTCACAGGGGTCACTATTTGATATTGATGCACTGAAGTCACTATTCAACTATCAAATAATAAAATAAAAAGAAGTGATTTCTATTGAATGGAGCTGTAACATTAACCCTTTTCCCATGGCCCATGTGTGTTCTCTGGGTTTGATTTTGATTTCAGCTTTGCAATACAGGCAGTGCTGTTCAACACCCAACTCTCCTATCTTAGATTTCCAAGCATTTACACCACTCTTGAATGCACCACAAATCAATAGCCTGCACCTTAAAATGCATTACCCTTAGCAAAAATAAAGATATTCACAGTAATGGAATCCTTATCTCAAACAATCTGATTTACACAGCGTGGATACCCAGACAGTGGGAACACACACATCAGACAATAACACTATTGTTTGCTCTGCAATCCTCAACAGTGATGCAAACAAGATCTGATGAGTGCTGAGTTTGGTTTGTGTTTTTGGTAGATGTAACCATGTAATACCAAACTAATTGAGAAAGGACAAATTTTTTAATAAAATGCCTTATTTATGTTTTACCAAATATGGAATTTGGATATATGAACAACACATTAGTTTGATGTAGACAGTTTTGCATTTCAAAGATTCACTAGATGAAACAGAATACTTTAACTTACTTTCAAGGAAACTATATGCAATCATTAACTTGAAGTGTGTGTTAGATTAGATGGATACTTTCCAGTGTTTTTAGTCAAACTAAAAACATGAATACTCATTGTCTTTTGGAAAGATGTAAAAAACAGTCAAAACAGTTAAACAAATCAACAGTGAAAACATCTTGTACACTATTACTTCTGGCAGGTACTGTTCTTTTTACGGATTTGCACACTCTTTTATAACTCCAGAACTTTTTGGGAAAACAATAAAAACCGCCTCTATTCGTCCTAAGTTCTACCAGTAGATTTTCAATGTGAAATGTTTTCACTGTGATCTCATGCCAGCAAAAGTATACACTAGTTATGTAGTTACCCACAGACTTTGTTTAAAGATACATGATACATTACAGCCTCTCACTTTTCCTGTGAGCTCCTAAAACCAGAATCAGAGTTTCAGAGTAGAATCCCCCCCGTTCCCAGCACTGATGGCCCAATTTGCCTGTATGGGTGGGTGTGCACGGTCTGCATTAGCTCATTAGTTGTCAACAAAGATAAGTGATACCAGGGGTTACCAAGTAAGGCATTTGGATCTAATATAGGCATGCATAAAACATGCCAGCACTGTCTCACACACATAAACACTCACAGAGTCAAAGACACAAAGGCAAGGGGGACGGCTCTGTTGTGTTTGTGGAGTCAGTCAGGGCAAAGCTGTTAGAGAAGTTTAGTTTGAATGGTCCCACAACAGACACACATTTCGGCCACGGAGATGCCAGGGCAGGGATTGTGGAACACGTTGAGCATATTTGTAGCCTGGGAAAACCCTGACCTGCTTCCTGTAATTTGAGATTTGCTCCGCAAGTCAGTTTGGCTGTCGGTATCCGATCTGTGCTGCCCGCACGATCCATCATGGACATGCGCAGGATATTCATGCATGTGTAAATGATAAACCTGTTTAACGAGGATTTATTGAACTGCGCGATCTGTTCCACGCTTCCAGTCGTAGTTGTAAAGGTCTCCACCGTGACAGCTAATTTGGTTAACCGCTAGCTGAAAGCTTGATTCAGTCTATAATAACATAAAATAATAAATTAACTCAAACTAAACACTGGGTAAAGCAGGCTACAGCTAAATTAACACTTTACAGTAATAACTATAACAACAAGTATCGATTGATTGTAAATTAAATGAACACAAGATAAGTAGAACTGGTAAATACAAGCTGGACAGTTGCCCTTTTAACTTACATTCTAGCTTTGCTGCTGCCGACTGGAGCTATCTTGCTTAATACTGGACCAATGTCAAAGATTGTTTTTCTCATCAGTCACTTAGACACAAAAAACACAGGAAAACAGGGTCAAGGTTGAAAAATCGTAGCCACCCTTTAAAGCCATTTTATTTATGTTCTGAAATGCTTCCAAGAGAATAAATATGGATTCTTAACAGTTCAATGTGGGGTGATGTAAATAATAAATGCCATGCCAAATTATTTGCTAAACACAGCGAAAATAACACAAAACAACACTGACATTTTTCTTCTCTTTGTTTCTTTGTTTAAAAAAACAACAAATGTATAACCAAGGACAGTTTTAGTAATATTAAAATTGTTCCTTTGCTTTGCATTAGTTATGGCAGTGTTCTAGTGCAGAGACAAAACGCAAGTGGCACAAATACAGCATAGGCCAGTCTTGTGTCCATTCAACATAATACAACAAAGTGGTACACAAGTTGGCAGACACAGTGAGCCCACAGAGCAGTTTCAGATGACGTCGGACAATTCTCTATTCATTTTCATCTAAGTGCTATGAGTATTTTAGACACAGGGGGGTGCTGCTCTCCAAAGTCCTCACCCCTTTAACATGTTTGACATGTTTTGTTGTTTATGCTTAATCTGAAAAGTACTTCAAATGTTGCATAATTAAGTCAAACTAGTGCCAAACTATCAACTAATCATTGCTGATAGATGGTAACGGTGCTGTGTTTTTTAAAAAAAGTTTACATAACCTCTGGCTGCCATACACAATCTGTGTTTCCTGTCTGTTCCTTCGTTCAGGGGTTACTTGAACAAAGTTGAACTTACTAATAGTTGTGAAAGTCCAGAGAAAACATGTCTGAATGATTTCTGCCCAAGTGGGTCTTTCTTTAATTTACAGTTTTCCACACACTCTGGCTCTGCAGTCTAGATTCCTAAGCAGTGAGTCTCTCAGGCACACCCAGACTCTGCCAAACAAGACTGCTGCAGCACATCTACTTCTGCCTCATCATCACAGCTTCATCCTTCATCCACTCTCCCTGTAACTGTGAATATCTAGGTGAACGCCATCTTGTCTGTTATCATACTGCAACATCCCTCCTCTTAAAGCCTGCCCCGGCCCAGCCCAAAGTTTCCCTAAAGCAGACTAAGTTATTTTTCCTGGCAGGCAGTGAGCAGTGGGTGGGTCTTTGTTTGTCCGACTGTCCAATCTGACCGAACTTGCTCTTCTGCCTTGTGACTGAAAAGGTGGAGCCAGAGCAGCACAGGCTTGTTGTGCCCCTTTCATGAAGGAGGAGCAGCAAGTTTTTCTATGTGTGTTTACATGTGTGTGTATGAATATGCGTGTGACATAAAGTGTTTCCACAGCAGGAATATCAGGTAAACCAGCCACAAGAGAGACTCTCGGTAGTATACACAGCAACATATATAGAGGAAACACACTCACAACCAGACTTATGGTATGTATCTGGACTGCATTTCCCCTTCATGCTTGCACTTTTGTAAATGTCTGTGTGTGGAAGGGCTTCCTGTCTAACTGATGCCTTTCGAATTACTGCTGTGGTTAAAATCGGATGGCTGGAGGCTTATCGTTCATGTGTTGGCATCTAACAGCAGTTCGCCATGTTCTGGTTGTGTGAGAGCAGTTTTTGGTGATCAGGTTTGCTGCCTTTTGCATGTCAAGTTAAGAAAAGTTGGCAGAGGACTGAAGATTACTGTGTTAGTGGTATCATTTTATGTACCCAGAGAGCAGTTGTCGCCAAGGTAACAACAACATAAACAGTAAATAATCATCTGTATATATTGTGAGTGCACTAATCTTTAAATATAATTAATATGGCATCAGGATCTGACAACTCCTAATGGGGCTTTAAACAGAAATATCTAACAGTATCCAGACTTCTATAAACTAGGGTCTGTTGGTTATTGTGGATTTGTTTTTTTAAAGTGTGTGCGTCAGTGTGAACATGATTGACAAATATAGAACGAATGCTGTGAAATAGAAGATCACTGAATGTGCTTCTCCTCTCGATTCTTAGTTGTAACAATATATGTTAGTTTGCATTAAAAGCTGATGAACAAAAACCAAACAGAGAGAAGTAACAGTATACAGTACATTCACCCTGCACGGAATGAAGCAGAGTACAATGTGATAAACTAATACATAAAACCAGTACAGTCCTTTTAAAGTTTTTTTTCTCTCCTGTCTTTCATGGGACTGTAAAGCGTATTTACAGCACAATGTTTGCACAAGTATCATATGACAGTAGATGTGACTCATAATGTCAATCCTGGGTTACCAAGCTGTCACGTTTTCTCATCATAAGATCTTCCCTACAGCAACAATATTCATTCTTTATGCAGCTCTGCACTGGAACTTTAGTCAGTTGACAGCAGTTAGCTTCGTTGGTACTTTTAGACTTCTGCTCTAAATTTTTCCTTGTAACGCTGACTATAGCTTTCATCATTTCCCCCACTGAGCCCAAGTGATCAATATTATTACTACTGACCCTTCAGTCATGTTGACAGTGCTCTAATGAAATCATAGCTAAAGCTAAGAAGCTGCTTCCAGCCATATTGACGTGTCTACATCTTTGTGGCTTGTTGGGTTGGGCCCAGCATTAGTCATCAGTTTTCATTACAGGCACAAGCTACTGCTTTGAAAACTGTTGCTAGGTAATGCCTGGATATACTGCTTTGTTTCTTTAGTTCTGACAGAACAAATACTTGGTGAGTTAAATGAATCATGCAGGGAGCAGGTCCCCGGATGGTGTGAGGTTTATTGAATGTGCAGGCATCGTAGTTATCTAAAACTGGACAAGGTCTCAAGCGGCAAACTTGGAGCATGTCGACACTTTTCTTCTTAGATGATGTGTCAACCTGCATGAATGCCAGTTTAAAATCAGCAGTGGTTTCAAATGGCAGTCTGCTGCCATCATGCACACTCTGAAATCTTGTCTATTTTGATCACACGCACCATAGCTCTCCCAGAATGACCAAGATGTTACCATGATGTCCTGTTCCCAACTCCGTCATTCAGTGTTGTCCTCACTGGTTGCTGCTACAAAAGCCAAAGCTCTGTGACTTTAGTCTATGTGTATGCAGAACGTGTGAGTGATGGTGTCACCATGTGTCTCAGCACAGGATTCATGTCTCACTGTCAGATTTTTTAAAACTCGCCTGTGTGGCTTCTCAGTTTTTGATGAACAGAGTTTCCCTCTCGCTGTCAGTCCCATAAACTGTTTGATCACTTGCTTTATTGTACGTCTGAATGAGCCGGACATGGTTTTAAAATCCTGGTGACTTGTAATGGCATTGATTGAGAATATATGACATGCTCTCTGTGCACATATCATTAAGTGTACGTGTTCACATTTATCATTGTGCTTATTTGTTTCAGTCTACAACTGCTCTAGTTCTCAGTCTTTCTATGTGTCTGTCAGCTGTAAGTTTTGTTTAACAGCTGTTTATATGTCCTTTAAAAAACAGATACACGGCAACTACCGGCCCCTTCCCTTACCCCGACAAAATTTCTACCAGGTATCCTACAACTGTGTGAACTGTCTACCATTTTCACATGTTCATTTTGTCTGTGTACAGGGCTGGACAGAATAACAGGAACACTGAACAATGCTGCATAGCATAGTGACATTACAATCTGCAGTATTGAATTACAGTGTCTGCAACACTGCAATAGCATCATAAAGGTAACATTTGTGGCAGGGGTTTAATAGGATATATTAGATTCTAAAGTGTTTCTGTTACTTTGTCCACCCCATGTATGGTTACTCATCTTGGCTGTGTGAGAAAAGTCATGCTGTGGAAATCAAAGCCAAAGTCACGTACTATTTGAGGCTAGCTTCTGTTCCCCTAATGTTGGTTTCTGTGAAAAACTAAAGATGATGACAAAGGCTTAATGATTTTCTGTCCAAATCCAATGGTCAGTTATATTTATTAATACACTTCCTAACTAAATCTGACCCCCTGTTTTTGTTGAAACAGTTTATGCTATTAGAATGCATCAAGTAACGGTGCAGCTAGCATGACATTTTGATAGCACAGCCACTGCATGGCTGAGCCTCGTGGGTAGGGCTGGTTATCAAACCTCATGTCATTTTTGCCACAAATCTAAATGTGTCCGTTGATCCAAGTGTCGGAAAAATAGTGAAGTATTAAAAGCTTATTGTTATTTATTATAACAAGATCTTTGGCAAAGCATCTCACACAGTATGTTACAAAAACAGGTAGTATTGACATGCCCTTACACACGAAAATTGACACTACGGACACACAAGATGTGAGAGATTACTTTCCTAATTGCAAGCGTCAAGTTCTAATTCAACACTATTCAATTGCCGTATACTGTATGTCAGGCGACCACCTCTCTAAATAAATGTCCATCCTGAATTGTGCATTTGCTGTTATATTTTCCATACAATTCTGAGAGCTTTGACTCTTTGGGTCCATTGGTCGTGGGTGGGTGGGTGGGTGTTTAAGTCAGTTCCTCGTAATCATTTCATGGGCTACTAACAACAGAGCTTAGCGCATTTTCTTTTCCCCCAACCCTTGATATTGAATTTTTATGATAAGAGTTAATGCCTTGTTTACTTTTGTACTTTTTTTAAGACTAAGTACGTGTATGTTGTATTACATTATATAACATTGGATACGTTCAAATTTGGCTTCTTTTGTTAAATGAAAACTGTTTTTTTTGTAGGAAAACACTAGTTGTTTTGGTATCAAAAATTAGGGATTGTGACAAATGTTACAGAGCAGAAGCATAACCTGGTGGTAGGGCCATCCTTTAGTTTCTTTTTTTTTGTTCTCCCAGAGGTGATGAAAGCATGATAACATAATACATGAGGCATGTGCTAAAAGCTTTAGCTTGCACTATACTGTATATGTGCTGTTTGTATTTTGTCGGTGAGGGACTGGTCTGTTATCTGGCAGGGAACAGCCCGCATGAGGAATGTAGGAATGCTGCAGTCTGGAACACACAGAAAGCTTGCAGATTGTTTAGATGGGTCACAGGTGAGCAAAAAGTTCAGTTTATTGTCATAAAAAACTCTCAGATTTAGCTTTAGACATACAACTGAAACTGAAGGAGTAGATAATAAATACTTAACTAAACTTGCTTGTAGTTTAATGACTTTTCTTGCTGCTATCCATATAACATATACACTCACCGGCCACTTTATTAGGTACACCTGTCCAACTGCTCGTTAACACTTAATTTCTAAGCAGCCAA
>NC_048410.1:8438561-8442790 GCF_013103735.1 Etheostoma cragini | reverse complement strand
GAGGCAGTTCTGAAGGCAAAAGGGGGTCCAACACGTTACTAGCATGGGGTACCTAATAAAGTGGCCGGTGAGTGTATAAGCCTAGCATATACATTTTCTTCTTTTCTCTGAGAAAACTTTGTTCTAAATTTATGTATCATTGATTATATTTATAATTTGATACAGCAAGAGTCATCTTGCAAACACACTTTGTAGTGCCCCTCCTGTCTGTTATACAGTGCATTGTTCCCCTAATAGGCAGTGAATTAAATCATTGTTTGCCTATTGGAAAAGTATATCTGGATGATATGCTTTATGTGCTGCCCAACCTGTTTTTTCTTATGTGGCATCTGAAGGCAGGGCTGGTAGGGAACTTCTACAAAGGTTTTGATCTCAGACCGAGCCTCTGGGGAGATGTATTTTCTTTGTTTTGTTTCAAAATAGATCTCCTCACAGAAGAAAGTTTATATTCAAAAACTTCCACTTCCAGGATGGCTCTGTTGCCACTGGAAATGTCACTGTATATCCTCCTTTCAACTGGATGTCTATTACCTTATACATTCTTTGTGTTGGAATTTTAAATTCCAGCCGATTTATGAGGACATTGGTAAACTGCTCCTCAAATCTCTGTGGGGCAAATCCAGACAGCTAGCTAGCTGAATTTTCTGTTGCTCAACGAAAACAACTTTTGAACGTATACATTGTTCCACCAAAACAAGTTCCTTCCTGAGGCTCTTTTACAGAGGCACCGGGGCTCTGTGTTGCGCTAAGCCACTTGTTTAAAGACATGCCAATAAACCAGAGCATGTTTTTCTCCCATCCTGAAATGCTGTGTGGACTAGCCAGACCCTCCTTCGCAGTGCTGTGGAGGAAGGTATGGCAGAGCGAGACTATTCTGAAGGTTATGCAAATGCATGCACATTAGATGCTAATTAATGCAGGGGGGTCAAAGACTGAAAAAGCGATATCACATTACCTTGAGATCAGCAGGTAAACACATGTTTCCATTGTTTGGGTCTTGCACTTTGTTTGTGGCCTGCATGCTCTCATGTGACTAAATGGCAAATGAATGCGTGGCAAGTTCAAAATTAAGTTTGGAAATGGTCTTTAAGAGCTTTTCTTTAAAGGTAAAGAATAGAGCAAAGTAAGTATGAAGTCATTTGTTTGGTCACAGGGACATGATTTATTTCTGATGAGTAATCTGACATGTTATGACAAGAAGGTATCACACCACTGTAACCACAAGCCCTTTAATCAAATGAAATGACTTCTTCACTGTATCTTTAAATTATGTTGATGTTGTACCCATGGCAGGGTAGCCAGGCTAGCCGTTTTCCCCTGTTTCCAGTTTTTATGCTCAGTTAACCTAACCGACTGCCAGCTGTGGCTTCATATTTACCATACTTTACTATATTAATAATTTAATCTAACTCAGCAAATAAGAAAACAGCATTTCCTATTATGTTGCACTGTTCCCTGCTTTAAATTAAAACAATAAAAAGCGTCTTGTAGAAACACATGTTTATATCATCAATTCAAGGTATCAACAGAAGTAATGTTTTGGTATTAATACCAAAATACATGTATAATAGCACCACTATCAATATCACTAATCTGAGCATTATCCAGGTCTAGTGTGATCATACAATGCACCGATGTGAGACTTGATGGTCCATCTTTTAAAACATTTCCAACATTAGTTTCATAATTTTGTAATGAAAATACCTTAGCTGGTAGGTTTTGTTTCACATACAAATTTAACCTCCAAAACACATCTGACACATCCTGCATTACCACCCAGCATGCAGCACAATTCCGCTTCCTTTGTTTCGGTTATTTTTGTGGTAACTTAGCATGTGCATTAATCAAAATGTCCTGCATTAACTGAAGCAACATGACAGGGGATGCCCTGGCTGCTTGTGACCCTCACTTCCTCGTCCTCTACTGTTAACCTCACTGCCTCTTCCTCTTTATTCTCTCCCTAAACAGCATTATGTTGACCCTCCAACAGTCAGTCTAATAATAATTATTTCTAAACAGAAAAAATATGTCAAAAGAGAAAAAAGGAAGTAATATAGGACAGGAAGGGGTAATCGTTAATTACTTTTTATTTGCTGTAATATTGGTCCTCTCAGTCCTTCTTCTTCTAATGAATCAGTTGGATGAAGTCTAAAGGTAAAAAATGTAGATTAGATTTTCTAAATAAATAATGAGGGTTTGAGTAAATATTTGAGCCTTAAAGCTGCCCTATAGTTGAAGCAAAGTACTGTAAATACTGTCCATGTGTATTAACCCTGAGCTGGGTTGTGGTCTTAGTTGTGTTAAATGTACACTAATATCAATGTGTGAGGCAATCATTGACTTAGTTGCAATCATTTCTAAATTAGAGGTCCCAGATTGCCGATGGTTCAGAACGGTGTAATTCACAATGCTCTCTGTCTCTCTGTCTCGTCCCATCTCTTGTTCATCTGTGTTAACCTTCACTCGCTGTGGGCATTCACAGACATATAACTTGACTTTACCCTCCATCCTGCCAGCTCAGTGTAACTGTAAAACGTGACACACAGCTTGCTTAACAGGTTAACTCACTCAGAGGCTTATAAGTGCGTGAACATGGGACATTTTTTGTGTTGGGGTTCTACTGCACCTATCCAGACATTTTTTAATATGATACTTATAAGGCACATACAAAAGGATGTAGCATGCACAATAAATGACAGGATGTTTTGCAGTGCAATGACTGACAGCCTGTGTGATAATATACAGATAACCCCACAACGTTGCATGATCAGTGCCAGTCCAGAGCTCCCTGGGGGCCTAACCAGACCGTAATTGTCGCTTTGTACAAAAAAGAAAAGCCCAAATAGAGAACCACAGCACCAGCTTTCAAGTTAGTTTCTCTGGCATTTCTTTCTTTTTGCTGTATCGAAAATGTATCAAACCACGACACCACTGTCTCGTACCGAACCGTGAATTTTGTGAACCGTCACACCCTTACACCCTTACTCACACAATGAAAATAATGATAAATACTGTTAACATTTGTAGTTCCCTTCCCTTTTTTATACTGCAAAGAAATAAAAGTCATGTAATTGTTCTGTCCAGGTGAGTGAGGACTTTCCTTTAGACAGAAAAGAGTATGTCCCTTGTTCCCTGAATGAGGTCAATGCGCTAGATTTGTTTTTTGTTTGGTTTTATATTGTTGCACCTGTTACAGTAATGAACAAATTAACTACTGTCTGTAAAAGTAGGTTGCTGGTTTAATGCTTTTTTTAATTTTAAATCGAGATAAACTATATGATATACTTTAACAAATAAACATTAGGAATGGCTATATTAAACTATAAAGAGGGAAAAGGTAACACACTAACTAGGACACTCCCAATAGGTAGAGCTTGTATGCTTATTTTACCATCATTTCAATATAGACTTCATAATATCCTTCCTGATGAACTTTATATGTATCTCGTCTGAGTAAAAAATATTGTTTGTGGCAGCAGTTTGATGACCAGGCCAGTTACCAGATGAAATGCATCTTTAGCATATTTTTTGTGACTGAACCGAAAATAGCATCAGCTAAAACAAAACTCAAATCTTATCAAGCGGAAATCTGAGATCACAGCAACACTGACACAGTTTGATACACTAGTTAGTGTGAGGAAGTGCAGTGCAGCACAGATCACTGCCACGTATGTTTGACATATGGCTAAATGGCTGCATTTGGTTGGCCCAATTTAAGGGCTAACCTCGCTGACTCTCTTTCAAGACTGATGGGAATTATCTCAATGATAATTGTCCACTCTCTGACGTCAGCTGAAGAGCAATTTGTGAATCCTACATTTTTTTTTTACTGTTGTTCGTTGCTAAGGCGACCACAGAAAACAACAACAACACTCAGCCTTTGCACTCTGCTGTCAAACAGTCACACCCTTTAGTCTGGAATGTGCGTAGCACTTATATCAAGCATCTCTGACTGCAGTATGATGGATGTGTTGGTGGGCATTATATCATATTGTTACCTCTCTATCTCTGTCATTTTCTGTCTTTCTCTATCTTTTCCTTAAAAATGATAGTTCAAACCAGTGTTGACAAACATGTTTTTCTTCTCCATCCGAAAATGAGCTGCATGGTGTGTTTTGTTTCTCCATGAATGTTGGCTGTTGTGAAACCGAGACATTGCTCTGTGTAAATCATGAAATGATTATGATGGTTTCTTGGTAGATTTTAAGTAACCTCTCTCTCTCTCTCTC
>NC_048410.1:8392712-8438551 GCF_013103735.1 Etheostoma cragini | reverse complement strand
TCTCTCTCTCTCTCTCTCTTTCACTCTCTTTCATTCTTTCTCTCTCTCTCTCTCTCTCTCTCTTTCTCTCTCTCTGTCTTCTCTCTATTTGTCTCTTTCTAGTCACAGCCTAGCCAGGCCACACCCAAACTGGCAGCCCAGGTCCCCACGGTGAAGCCGGCACAGTTTGAGGTATTCAACACTTCTCTTCAATGCCCTGTAACAGTGTATTGTTGTTTGACCTCTGACCCGCTCATTGTCTGTACTATGTGTAGTATTGTTACTTTATCTCCTGTTCCAGCTTCATGTTTTCAGTAGTTTTAAGTAGAGTGACGGAAAAGGTTAAGCTGTCCAAGCAGTAGTAAACATAAAAGAAAACTTTCCGTTTCCTTCCATACAAGCACAAGAGAGGTAACACCCAGTTTCTCAATGGGAAGCAGTTTTACCCCTTAATACTGTTCTTAAGCAATAGATTGAAGTGATCATGTTCCTTTTAATGTGTTGTGGATTGGAGTAATTTCCAAATGTTACAATAGCTCTTAAATCTTTGTTAAATTGAACTGGAAATGTTAAAGCAATTCACCTGTATGTTAATCAAGAACTCAGGAATTTTGACTATGAATTTTGACCATGAAACAGTTTATGACTACAGGTCTTTTTCAACATACCAGTATGATATCTGTTCCTAGACAAAGACATTATTTAGCATAAACTGTAATTTAACAAATATTTGCCTAGTACAGTTTGTAGGAGACAATAACAGGACAAACTGGTCCATAATGCATTAAGTTGGAAGGTATGTGGGTTGGGTTCATGCGATTGATTAATGTGGTGGGATCGGCTCCCACGCAACAGAAGTCAATGCTGTTGTGTTACACGCATGCCTCTCTTGCACCCAGAAGACCGGGCATCCTATGTGAAATTACACACCGGGGCAGCACTATGACACAAATTTGAACTTTAAAAAGTGTCTGTGTGCAGAAAATAGGTACAACTACTATTTAAAATAGTATAATGTGAGACAAAGACATCTTTTAAACTTACCAAGTTATTTATAGGCTAGACCTTGGATGGACCTTGATGCCCCTTTTCATTCCTACTTTGCCATGGTGGAATACAGCTGCTCATGTATCAGTAGCGGCATATATGAGCAGTGCAGTGTATGTGCATACGGTGTAGCCATAGAAACAACCACTATGTATGGTCCATCAATAAAGGCCATCCAAAGGAGTGTCTTTTCCTCTTTTTTCAATGTAAGGGGCGCTACAGTGATTTAATGTTACACTTCCATAAGGTTAAGGACAGATCTAAAATGAATGTTCAAAATGGAAGCATCATAGGTGAAGATATAACATATAACATAAAAATGAATTATCAGCTTTTTGCAGGAAACTGTCATTAGAAGAAGACATTATACTGCCATTTACACAGACTGAGTAGTACTCAGGAAAAGTAAACTGACATCAGTGTGTAAAATCGGTAGATTGCATTGCTTTTAAAACTGTATTTAATTTAGTCATATAACTTTAAATACATTAGCAGTTGCATATATATACACCCAGCATCCAGTGAGCTGTAACAAAGGTAGATAATCGACTTTTGCACACTCGATGAATTGCAGAAGGCATCGTCAGGATCCTCCATGGCTACAAAGCCTGGGCTGGTTACCACAGCAACAGGTGGAGCCACACAGAGTGGTGTCACAACAGGAGGAAGTGCTTCAATTGGGACAGCAGGAATAGCCAAGCCACAGGTAGACGGACTGGATGCCTATTTAAAAGTGGAGGGGGCTTTTGGCTGTTTGGTGTGATATAACATGAATCACTGCTTTCTTCTGCACTCTGAGGGTGTTCTTATTGTGACACAGCTCACATTTCTTCATCACTGGCTTCACCTTCTTTTCATCTTGGCAAAACCATGTTTTTACCTCCTCTGTATCTCTCTGGTTCAGCCACCCAAACATCTTGACCTGTCACAAGCTGAACACTTAATGTATCACATGAATGAGCTGTCATATCATCACGCTTGGGATGAATGCTCATCACAGACTGTGACTCTGAATAACTTTTCCATGACTTTCTTTAAACACGGGCTCCTTGGTTTGTAGACTAACACTACACCGTCAAGTGCTACTGTTATTGATATGTCAACCGCTGGGGCCACCTTTGTTGACATGACATCAGCGGGGGCGAGGGGCAGTCTTAAAGGGATTTCAAAGGTAATGGGATCCTCATGGTTGGTGCTTTTCTTTTTATTTACATTACTGCTGATCATTTTAATGAAATTATTGATTTTCTACCAACTAGGCAGCTTGCAGGTACTTTCCTAAATTTTTATCAACCATAATTCTTATTGAGGTTGTGTTGCTGTCTATGTCTTGTGAGTCCCTGTTGGTCAAGCCATGTGCTTGTGGGAAACTCCAACACACACAATTTGCCTGTCGGCTGCTTAAGAGCAGCCTTTTCAAATTTACAAGTAACACCCACCCTATGTAGCTATGTAAATCTTCTCTATGTAGTACAAAGGGTAAATTTTCTCCAAAATTAAAAATAACTGTCGGGGACTACTAGACTGGATAAACCCCGCCCACTCTGCCGACGATTTGATTTCATTTCGCCCTGCAGCTCAATCTCAAATCTATTGAGCTTGGCTTGGTCTGGTGATAGCCGGACTAGGTGACTCCAATAAGATCAAGCAAGTATAATAAATTGATCTGCCTCCTATTAGGTTTTGTTTTATCTGGTGTCTTAATTGTATTTAACCTATTAAACAGTTCCAAAACCTGAATTGGCTTTGATGAACAACCAAGTACTTTGAATGCAATAAGACCATTTTAGTTAGGTATTAGTAAAAAGGTACACAAAACATTATGCCTTTTGATCAGTTACAAAATAAATGCAAATAAAGATAGCACCCAGTATTAATAAACTCAAAGATAATTGTTGTCCTAATTCTCTTCAATTCTCTCTGAAATCATGCATCACAAATACATCTTTAACACGTGAACATCAACAATGGTTTGTGGGCCCACTCACTCAGAAATGAAATCCCAAAATGTAAATAAAAAACCCAGTTGTAGGCCTGAGTCGTGATTTGGGAGTGTTGAGGCCTGAACACTGTTCACACAATCAATTAAAAAAAAGAAGCCATATCAAGTTTATCAGTTATGGTGATGACTTGCTTCTGCTTTTCATCGACACCCAGGACCTGCGGCCTGCTGCTAAAGCGTGGTTTATGCTTCTGCGTTAAACATACACTGTGGCTACATCCGAACGTAGGTACGTGGAAACATAGACCCTATGCCAGACCCTACACCTTAGCCTGACGCGCACCTCTCGAAAAATGTAACCACCTTGTGGCAATGCACGTCGCTCGGCCATGGCTTGGTAGAGTTTCACTTGCCCCCTATTCATTTAACATTTTCTGCTACAGATTTCTTACTGTGGTCAGAAACCGCAGTGGAGACCCTTTGTTTCTCTCACTATGCCTTTAGAGTCGCTACTCGATAAGTGGGAAGGGCAGACAGCACGTTGTCTATTATGTCATGTGGGCTGCCTTGTTGTGTACAGCAGCACTGAAAATATTATATTTCCCATGAAGCTCTTTTTTGTCTAAATTAAATTGCCAACGGATCCTTTAGTTTGTAATGCGTACCTAATCGAAAGCCTCATACCCAACGGTTCAATGCGAATATGCTGATCTTAACGGCCATTGTATTTATACATCTTAACACTGCTGATAAGTTTCAAGGCTCTTCTGATCTACTGTACTGTAAGCAAAAAAATCACTTTAGACATTAGAAAAAGGTCAGCAGTACTGTAAGTATAGGCTACAACATTTGTTTTCAAAGGGCTAAACCATTAAAAAGCACCATAATTTAACCAATTGCACTGATAAATGGTCAGATTAGTCTCACTAGACCTGAGGGGTAAATAACTCAACACATTCGAAGTGAGTATTGTTGCTTTAGTCAGAATACACTGGCAGATCTGACCAGAGATCATTGTACATTTTCTCCTGTCCTGTTTTGCTACACTGTTAAAATGGCGTCCACATCTCTGGTCAATATGTTTACTGGATTTAGAAGTGCTGTGAATCTTTCATCCTCGTGTTTTTGACACTTGGCTGCATATTTGTAGACTGCGGCTGTGTCCCAAGCCCCAGCTACAGGTCCATCTCCTGCTGGTGGAGTGGCTGCAGCCGCTAGCATCGCAGCGACCACTGAGGTGACCGAACCCAAAGAGTCACCCAAAGGCACAGCCAAGGTAGACTCAACTGCTACAGGTTTCCCAGACGCTTTATCGTGACTCCATCAAGGTGTACTCTTCAAGGCTTTCTTTCTGCAACATCTCCTCTGTGTCGCAGGCTCTTTTCAGTTTTTTTTTACTTTCTTTGCCTGATAACACTCAGATACTTGCTTTGGACATGGTTCACTTGGAGAGGACCAGTTGGGAAGTATAAAGGACTTGTGTTCTTTACTCCGCAGCCCTTTGCTTCACATGCCTTAACTTGTTTTTTGCAAAAAGTGCACACCTGTCCACTTGCAACACTTCTCAACACACATCAGAAATGAGTCAGCGGGAGAAACAAATGAAGAGGAGAGGTCTTTTAGCACAAATTTCATTGCCAATCAACAACTCACACTAAACTAATCTGTCATCAAACTGGTGGAGGATCACTTTTGTTGGAAACGGTCACTCGTTGTCCTGTCTTTTGTCTCTTTGGGTGTTTTACCGACTTTGTGCATGAACAGGGGACCTGTATTTTCACTTGACATATACTTTGCTTATAATAGATTGAAATGCATTGTATTTTAGAGTACCACTGCCACCACAACCGTCAAAGCTGATGTGCATAAAGTTGATCCTGCAAAAACATCAAAGCCAGTTGCCGTGACTGCAGCTGGAAATGTATCTGTGCAGGGGAAGAAAGAAGCTAAACCAACACAAACGAAGGTAGACGGTCCTGAAACCAACGGGTGGAGGCTGATACTGTATTTGGTGTATTTCCTGTCTGTCCAAATCTTAATGTATATATTTCTTGAAATGCTTTTAATGGTGTTCTGGTTGAATTGACCACTACTGTGCCATTTGGGCCTTGTAAGATTTTCACCGGTGTCAGATTTAGGGAAAATGTCTATTGGGATGATATGATGAATGATTTTTTTTTAACGTGAGGTTTGGCTCGACGCACATTGATGAATTTTCAGTCATCTCAGCAGTTTCCTTAGTATTAGCACAATCACACAAACTGTAAATACCACGCCATCAATGTCCATGTGTTGCATGATTCATATCATTAAGGTCTATGTACTGATCCTGGATCTGCGTTGCAGGTGCAGGTAGAGGTTCCTCCCGCAGCAGCTAAAGGAGCCAAAGAGGTAAATACTTAGGAAAGCTGTATGAGTTTGATTTGAAAAGCATGTTGCTTGCTCAAGTGTGCTAAGTTGTGTTGCATGCGCAGGTGGATCCATTGGATGCCCTGGCCAGCATACTGCCATCAGCTGATGATTTTGCACCCAAACAGCCTGTATACAGCGGGCCAGAAGTCAAAGAGGTACAGCACAGTGTGCACGCATGTGTGTGTTTATAAACTGAGCAGGTATGTGATTGCACTGAGCTGCAGCATGCATCTGCTGTGAGTAACTGTTTGTGTTGCATGTGTCACAGCATGAAGTCATCTCTAAGAAGGATCAGAAGTGTGGAGAAAAAGACAGCACGCTGCCTCCAGGCTACAGATTTGAAAATATGGTCAGTTTCTTGCATGGTCATTGCTTCTTCACTAATTATTCTTGCCACACCGCCAGCAGAGTGTGTTTTTTGTCCCATTGACAGACTTTGCTGTCAACACGTATATAAAGGGACTATTTCTTCAGTAGGAAGTAGAGTATTGGGGAAGTTTTGAAATGTCATTTTTGATGCTTCGAGCACCAAAAACTACATTCACCCCCTTATGAGGCGGAGATGTAAAGGGCTGAGTGTCAGATATCATCAAGATTTTGGTACCAACAGAAATACGTCTTTAGCATTAAATAAAGAAAACTCAAGTACAAAAAGCTGGCACTAAAAGCCTCATTCATCTAGTTTACTCAGCATTTGATCAGATAGTTCCAGCTGTAATGTGGTTTTTCACAGAAACGCATACTATATTGGCACTACCATTGTAAATACAATTCAACTGATACTCAGCCCTAGATAGAGATCTCAAAACCTGGACATATATAACAATAGACATACCCTTTTATTTTATGGTTTCATTTCTTTGATATTAATAGAAGTAAAATTATATTTCAAGGCATAGAACCAAACCTATCTGCATGGCCAGATGCCACTAGAGGAGACAATATTGGGGATTTTTTGGTAATTTGGTAATCTGAATTGCATTTCATTTCTTTTCTTTCAATCTAAAATGAGTCTTTTTTTTTTCTAGCCTCCAGTTCCTGCAAATGTTAAACCCGAGGACGTTCCTGTAAGTTAACCTTTCATATCTCACATTTAGTGGCGTTACAACCTCATGCATTATGCTAATTGTGGTACAAATCTAAATCTTTGTAAACGTTTTTCAACATGTGTAAGCAAATGAGCATGCAGTTGCAGTACACACACATTCAGGAAGCACTGTTTCCACTGTATGATCTCCTGGTTCTTCTAGAGTGTGGAATGTTGAATTGCACTGGTTGGTGTTGTCTCAGCAAACGGCACAGGACCCACTTTCTGTATTTGAGCCCGTTGGTTCTTGTCCGACCAAACCCAAACAAGCACAACTACATTGACTCACGCCCAGGCGCTAACACACTGATACATCTGTTACACACTTTGATATCCATCCATACTTAGGCTATTATTTACTGACCCTCAACACACCCACATTTGCATCATAGCTTCTTTAGCTCTGTCTCATGATCTGTTTTCCCCCAAATACTTTCCTCCAGTGCTAATTTTTGTGTTTCGATGTTTACCATAATTTTTGCTAAATCAGAGTGATTTTATGTGTAAAATGTGTATTTTCAGAAATTGTAATCTTAATTTTAAAAGTGATTGTTTGACTCAATGGAATGTGAAGGGTGTGTCTGTCTTTCCCCTGGTACATGATGTCTGGTTTGCATTATTTTGCATTTTTGTTTTGCCTTTGACTTGGTCAGGCATGCCCTCTAGTGGAGAATCATGTTGCTGTTAAACACGGCTAAACAAAATGTTTGTTTGCTTAGCCAATGAGAATTAATTAAATTAATTACTTTTCCTAAATTAATCAGATTATTAGTCTGAAAATTCTACTAGATACTTCTAGGAATGTGTTATCTGGTGGTGACACACTCTGTTTTTTATTATCTTAGAAACCAATGAGCACAGACGACGCCCTGGATTCTCTTTCAGATGGATTCATGGCTTCAGCCGTTCCAGCTGCACCCAAAAAGCAAGAGGTCAGAGTCTTCAAGCATGTAGCACTCTGCTGCTAGCGCATCCTCCAACTTAACTCCCCATGCACCGTCTTGACAACTGTTCATACCTACAATTTCCAGATGGGCATGTCTATTATAGACCTTGTGAGCCCCTGAATCCACTTATGTACTAATGTGCTTATTTTAGTTGGCTAACAAATTCCCTTCTTGTATTCTTCTTTATGAAATATGTAGAAAAAGGACAATGTCGAGAGTGTCAGTGCCTCATCTGCTGGCCCCGCTAACTTTGCACCACCTCCTGTAAAGGTAAAGTCAAATTAACTCTGAAGTCTCTGACTGAATGAGCTAAGAATTTTATTGTCTGATGTCAGGTTTCTGTTGCAGAAATCTCAAATCCCTGCTGCCGTTCCCCCTGTGGCTGTGTGTCCTGCTCCCCCTGCTGATAAAAAAGCCAAGATAGAGAAGGCTACGGGGGATTTCTCTCTGGAGGCTGGGCTTCCCTCTGCCACTGTCAAGGTACAGTAAGCTCAGACCTCCTTTTCTTCCCTCTTGGTTGTCCAAGATCGTTGTTGTTCTTGAACGTTGTCTCTGTTGGCTGTTGTAGAAAAGTGTACCTCCTGTGGCTGTGTGTCCTGCTCCTCCTGCCGATAAAAAAGACAAGACGGTGAGATTTACAGGAGCTGAAGTGGACTAGATACTTTTTCCCATGTCCCTTTCCTGTTCTTGTTTCTGTACTGAAACAATATGTGACAGATTAGTAGATTATTAACTTCCTGTCCCGTCCTCTCAGCAGGGTGGCTCTTTGTCTCTGGATCCTTTTAGCGCTCTCAGTGACACATTGCCAGCAGACCAACCAAAACCTGAACTCCCAAAACTGAGACCTGAGGACATTGTCTCGGTAGGAGCACAAACACCTACACTTGGTTTTTGTTCTCATACCTTATCACAGCCTTTGATTGCCTCTTGGATAGACAGTTCCGTTAAGAAACAATTTCACCTCCACCCAGAAACATTTACTAAATTCTTCTCCTTTTCACAGGAGGACAAACACAAGAAGGAGAAGGGTGTGTTTGTAGGAGAGAGGGAGGACTCACTTCCTCCAGAATACAGGTTTAACAAGGACAAACCCCAAAATCTGCCTGCTCCTAAACCCGAGGTAAGACTCGGACAAATTCCCTGTATGGCTCTTTAAAGCATATTATGTAATAAGTATCTCTAATTGTCTGTGAGAGAGAGAGAGACAAAGAGATAAAGAGAGGGAGAGACAGCAGCAGTTGTTGAGTGTATTTTCACGGCGGTTATGATCTAAAGCACAAATAAGCACACAGACACACACCTCCGCTGGATTATGAGTGAATGCAGAGCTCCAGCCGTCCGTGTTTCTCTCTGTCTGTGTCAGTCTGTGCTGAGGTGCAAAGCGGCGGTCAAGAAAAGAGGGTTGCACAAGATGCACGCTGTCATAGAGAGGGCCAAAATTCTGGGCCCTGTAAAAAAGCATTTTCTATGGGCACCTCCCCACTTTCACAGCTATTTATTCTAGCATCTATTTGCTTACATGAGGGACCTGGGTACTCAGTGCCCTTTTTTCACCCGGTCCGAGTCTGACCCCACTGGTTAAAGGCTTGGGGATAGGTAGACCCTCCAAAACATCCCGACTGACAAAAAAAAGAAGAAAAGAAAATATTTTGTATTAGTGTTTACATATTTTTTTATGAAAATCCATTACATATTGTACATTTTTAATGTATCACTATGATACAAATACAGTAGTATAGAACATTGAGATACATTATATCTCTCTCTCTTTCCTCTCTGTCCTTCCTCCTGCAGCCCACCATAGATGCTGGTGAAGCTCTGGACTTTTTGTCTGAAGGCTTTACAACCTCCTCAGCAGCGCCTGCTGTCCATGCTCCTCTTGCAAAGGTACATTGTAGACCTGTTACTGGTGACTGCAGACAAAATTGTAAATTGCAGACACACAATATCTACCATTCTTCAAATGTTTTCTTTGGTATTTTTTGTAGAAAGCCCCTGCAGTTCCTCCTGTGGCTGTGTGTCCTCCTGCTGACAAAAAAGCCAAGATGGAGAAAGTCAAGGATGATTTCTCTCTGGAGGCTGGAGTTACTTCTTCTACTGCCAAGGTACAGCACACTCATGCCTCCTTTCCTGCATGCATCTCTTGGCTGGTCTTAATCATCCAAAACAAAACTTTGTCCATTGAGGATAAAAGTACATATGATGGACTGAATGTCCATCACATGGACTTTTAAGGAGCTTCTGATGACTTCAGATCTTGGCTCATTCTGATTTTTTTTTTTTAAGAATCAAAGTAAGCCAGGTGCAAACAGGAACTTGTGGCAATAAACCAGGAGGCAGATTTGCCCAAAACAAAAAAGGTTTTATGAGTCTGCTGCCACACTAGCTGCTCTGTGAGGCTTTGCTTTGGCACAGTGACTCTTGGAGCAGAATGGTGACATCAGCATGCTCTAATGTTCACAATTACAATGATAACAGGCTGGTGTTTAGCAGGGTATACATCTTACCAGGCATGTTCACAATCATAGTTTAGCATGTTAGAATGCTACCATTTTCTAATTAGAAATAACCACAAAGTACGGCTGAGGATGATAATGAGAGTAGTATTCAGTCAGGGATCAGCAGACTTAAAGAGCCAAGTTGGTAGCATAGCAGTTTAGATAAATGATTCCTGATCAATGGTAGTCAACTAACTTCTGACGTAGGCCCTTGTCCCCTCCCAGTATAAATCTGGTCACAGATATATTTTGAAAATTTAAAAATACAGCTACAGATAGCCATTAATATAAAGTTTGAGATCCTCTCTGTTGTCTGGTGTAGAAAGTTGAGTCCTGTGCAATTCCCCCTGGAGCTGTGTTTCCTGCTCCTGGAAAGAAAACTGCTCCTGGAAAGGACGCCACTGACAGCAAGCTCAAGACTGGTCAGGTAAGATATATCTTGTCACTCTTTTATGGAAGATTCCTTTTATTTCAATAGTTAAACCGACAGACCGGTAGAACACAATGCCCTGTTCTCTCCTCAGGATGGCTCTCTGTCTCTGGATGCTCTCAGCGCTCTCGGGGACACGTTGCCCGTGGACAAACCAAAACCTGAACTCCCCAAACTCAGACCTGAGGACATTGTCTCGGTAGGAGCACAAACACTCACGGGCACCGAGTTCACACAGCGTTTTATTGCTGAAAGCCTCCTACTGTTGGCTTATTGGTAACATTTGTGTGTCAGCTCCTCACAGAAAGACTCAACAGGCATTAATATGTCCTCCTCTTTTCCTTTTTTAAAGGAGGACAAACACAAGAAGGAGAAGGGCGTGTTTGTAGGAGAAAGGGAGGACTCTCTTCCTCCAAATTACAGGTTTAAAAAAGATGAACTAAAAGATCTGCCGACTTCTAAACCTGAGGTAAAATCTATTAAATACTCTTAAGGGTGTTTGGCTCTTAAAAATGTTAAATAAATGCTAATTGCATGTTGTTGTTGCAATCTGTCACTCTCCCCTCCTGCAGCCCCCCATGGATACTGGTGAGGCTCTGGACCTTTTATCTGAAGGCTTCATGACCTCTTCTTCAGCTCCTGCTGTCCATGCTGCTCCAGCTAAGGTGCACTGTAGATTCAGTTCCTTTAGCAAAATTCTGTGGTTAGTTAGAACACAGTATCTCATGTTTGTATGTTAATTGAAGCTACAGCCAATCGCCAATTGTATTCGCTTAGGATCAGTAACGGAACCAGGGAAACAGCTTTCCTGGCTCTGTCCAAAAGTAAAACAAATCAACCTACCAGCGACCAAATCCCTGATTAACATGTTAGATTTAGTTTTTTTAGCCCATACAAAATCCCGGAGTGTAAAAACTACACTTTGAGCCAGGCTAGATGATTCCTTCTGTTCCAGTCTATGCCAAGCTAAGATAACGGTCTCCTCAAAGAGTGAGAGTGGTATTGGTCTTCTTCTCTAACTCTCAGCAAGAAGGCAAATAAGTGCATTTCCTAACATTTTATTTTTAAGACTGTGTTTGATACTGCAGGTTTTGCCTTTTAAATGTTTCACTTTGTTGTAGCTGAAAGCTGTCTTTGTTTTTTTCAGACCAAAGTAGAGGATTTGTCAGCTCTGGATCTACCCTCTGGAGAGTTTGTTGCACCAAAAAAAGCTTCAGGAGTTCAGGCGCATGCTCCTCCTTCTGCAAAGAAGGCCCCACAGGTAAAGCTTTGGCTTCTTTAAACTTAACTCACTTATTTTCTATGAATAGCTTAAGCTTACCATCAACACTATCAAACTTCTTGTTCTCTCAGCAGGGTGGCTCTTTGTCTCTGGATCCTTTCAGTGCTCTCAGTGACACGTTGCCCGTAGACAAACCAAAACCTGAGCTCCCCAAACTCAGACCTGAAGACATTGTCTCGGTATGACACACTCACACACGCACGCACGCATAAAGACACACACGAACAGCAAAACATATCAATTCCATTCTTTTGCTTATTTCCATGTGTGTGTTCCTTTTTGTTTCTTCTCCTTTTCAAAGGAGGACAAACACAAGAAGGAGAAGGGTGTGTTTGTAGGCGAGAGGGAGGACTCACTTCCTCCAGAATACAGGTTTAATAAAGACAAACCCCAAAATCTGCCTGCTCCTAAACCTGAGGTGAGACTCGGACAAATTCACTTAATGGCTCTTAAATGTATGATATGTAATAAGTATTTCTAATTGTCTGTGTGAGAGAGATAAGGAGAGGGAGAGAGAGCACAGCAGTTGTTGAGTGAGCTTGAGAATGAATGGAGAGAGGGAGTGCCAAAAAAATAAAGTTATTAAGAGGAATTGAAATATACCGGTTTAATAAGGATGAACTCAAAAACTGGCCTGCTCCTACACCTTAAGTGAGACAAATTCCCGAATAAGTGATTTTTTAGAAAAGTTCCTTCTTCTCCAATGAGTTTTTTTCTTTTCTGTTTTGAAAAAAAAAACATTATGTGCATTATGTGCACTGATAAGGCAAAAATCTCAGCCATATTTAACCTTAAAACTGTGTCCCATGAATATATTGTAATCAGAGGTCCTCATCATTTCCCATCACCTCCTTCTCCCCTCCTCCTGCAGCCCACCATGGATACTGCAGAGGCTCTGGACCTTTTGTCTGAAGGCTTCACAACCTCTTCATCAGCCCCTGCTGTCCATGCTGCTGGCATCACCCCCTCAGCTCCTCCTGCAAAGGTACACTCTGGAGCCAGCACTGTTGACTGCAGCTCTAAATAATTAAATATGATGCACATATACCTCTTTACAACTAGACATTTAGAGTCCTACATTGATTTTAAACACTCCCTGTCACTCCCTCAGCCCACTTCAGGCTTTGCTTTGAATGCTTCAGCGGCAGAATTTGTTTCCTCCACTGCTGCTTCGACGGTGAAGTCCGCTGCTTGTGTTCCCACAAAAACTACTCAAGAGGTAAAGACCAACTTGAGCCTTTTTTTGGACTCTTATAAACCCTGCAGTTACATTAAAACCTTTTTGTCTGCATTTGTGCACTCAGCTGTCCGGGGGAGCAGACAGTGCCATGGATGCTCTGTCGGACACCTTGAAGGGTATCGCACCCGCCCCTCAACCTGCACCACTTCCTGCCAAAGACATTGTCAAGGTAGCCAGCGTGCTTCAAGAGCATAGCCAGCACATGAGAGACTATTTTCAATTTGTGATTTGATAAAAAGTTGCCAGTGACTTCAGCGGATTTGTATGGTTGTTTGCAGGAAAAAAAGGTTGTCGAAGAGAAGCTGGTTAAGATGGGAGAGAGAGACGACTCGCTGCCACCAGAATATCGACCAACTGAGAAAGATCTTAAGGTATTACTCTCTCTGTTACTGTCGTCAGTTCTGCTGGGAGTTAATTTGTTGGAAGTGCATGCTTAAACCATAACATTTTTTTTTAGATTTAACGTATCTAACTTTGAATCTCGGGCAAAAATATTGTGTGAGGTTGTTGGTTTGAATGTTTAATGGGACATGCTTGTTAGTAGCAGTAATTCTACTGTGTGTCTAATGTTCATCAATTTAATTTTAAAGAAAACAGCAGAAGCACAGTCAAAAGCAGCTGCTGTACCCAAGAAGGTAAAAATGCACACACTCACAGATTATGACATTAGACAGACGTGCACTGTTAAATGATACAGTATACAACATGCAGATGGTTTAAGTTCCTGTCTTTCTGCAGAAGGCTATGGATGAAAAAGCAGCCTTGGATTTGCTGTCCAGTGACTTCTCTAGTGCCCCGACCACTGCCCCAGTCACATCACCTGCAGGCACCATAAAGCTGGATCCTCCTGTCCTGGATTCAAAGCCCCTGAAGGTAGCACAGGGGGGGAAAAACTGCAACACATGTTGGCAAGCTGTAGTGAGAAAAGTAACTTGTAACTAATATTGGTCACATTTCAATTAGGAAAATCTGGTATTTTGCATGTAGCCTCGCTGGACTGGCTTGTTGGGAAACAATATTTTTTAGTTCCAGCTGTGATGTTCCTTCTCGGACAGTAACATGTCTGCTGTGAACAAGGCCTGTTATGGTGCTATGCAGTGCCCTTTTCTGTCATGTTTCAGTAGTGCACTTCCCAGGTATCACCTCAAACAAATGGATTTCTTTGGATATTCTTTAGATACAACCTTCACCAACATTGGGGTGTCAGAACAGCAATGTACATCAAATTAGCAATTGAAAGTGGCAATACTATGTAGGCTGAATGTTTCAGATTCTGACTTAAAGCTATAGTGCATTGTTTCTGCCGCCCCCATGAGGAATCCTAAGTAATGACAACAAAACTGTCAGAGCGTCCATATGACACAAGTCTTACGAGATCATGCACTGCCCCCAACCCTCGTCCACATAATTACTAATAGCCAAGGAGGACACAGAAGATTAAAAAACATGATGGACTCTTCAGAATAGGTAATTATCTTCACTCTTTCTGTGCCGGAAAGGCACCGGAGGACACAATCTTCTGAACATAGCCACACTGAGAAATACAGAGAGAGTTGTGTGGGACTGATAGTCTTAATCAGCTTTGTAGCAACACATTTGGCAGTGGCTTGGATGTAACGGACAATCATTAATATCAAAAAGTTACACACTAAAGCTTAAAACAACTGTTTTCAGTGCATGAATGCATTAAGAACTAATCATGTTTAATATGGTTGTTTTATCATGTATTTAGTTATTGGTGTATCTATTTATTTCTTATTCTTTCCTAGCAAATGACTGCTACTGTCCTGGACTCCCTGTCTGACACCCTGCTCCCAGATGCCCCAGAGTTCAAATCTAAGACGGACAAACCAAAGGTAAAAGAAAGATCCGAGTGAGGACGGGATGTAAGATTGCTCTATCAGATGAAATTACCGATACACTAAAATTTGAAAGAAAGTGAAAGAAGACCAATTGTTAATGTTGAGCTTGATTAATGGAAACAACTAACTAACTAATGGCAGTTCATAGGTATTGATGTTACACACTTTTAGTCACATTGTTACATGGCCCCCTAGGCAGGTTGTTTACTAGCATTAACTGTATCACTGGTAACCTCCCCATGGAGCAACAAGCAGTTGTTGAGCCTGACCGAGGTACCAACTTTGTTACAGGGCAAGAGCAAGTCAAAGTCAAAGTCTAAAGTAAGCAAACTGCCTGCTGCATGTAGACTTACAAAGAAATGCAGCTGAATATACACGCTGCTGGCCAAAATAAATCGGTGCACTTATAATTAAACCAAATAAAAAATCTCCATCGGTGGAGCCTGCACAAAGCTGCATGGGGCGCTTTCTGCTGTCTCTGCTTTGGCTGATGTCTATTCCACAAAGTAGTTGCATTAAATTTATAGAATTATTGATGCAAAGGCGCTGCTTCTTCTTTTCCTTGTATATATACAGTGTGTAGTTTATCTAAACTTTAACCTTGTACTTCAGAAACACCATGCAGAGGAGCCATCTGCCACTGACCAGCTATCAGATCAACTTAGCTCAGACGTTGTGCCAACATCTACAAAGAAGGGAGGCAAGAGCTAAACCACTTAAGGTTGGTTGAAATCTGTTTTACAATTGTAACTGATCAAAGATTCTCAACATGATAAGGATAAACCTGTTTCCGCTGACTGCTGAATCTGTCAAATGTTGCAGGTTGTTGGCAGAATTTGTCCTCCCGGCCACAGGGACGCATCAGTGACGGAGCTGCTTTCTGGATAATGATTTTATTTTTCTAACTTGTCAAGAATGTATACTGGATGAAAGACAGACCTAGACATACCCATAAGACACAAACACACACACACACACACACACACACAAAAACACTCTGCATGCGGTGCCTTTTTTGTTTCACATGTATTTATGGAAGATAAGGTTTAGGTTTCAGTCTTTGAAAAAAAAAAAAAAGATTATAAAACAAAATGAAAGAATGAGTGATGAACGGGTGTAAAGTAAGGATGGAAACTTTGGGGAATGAGAGAAGATTTAAGTGAAAATCTTTACTTTTGTTGGTTGATGTGTTGAGCATGCTGAGGAAGGAAGGTGTTCCTCGTCAGAGTCCTCTCTCTACATAAAAGCTGAACGTTTTCCAATGAAACACTAATATCACAACATACTGTTAATCTAAGCCCTGTGGTGTTGTGGCGTTGGTTGGACCAGTGGTGACCGTCAGCTTATGTGGGAGCAGTAGGGAGTGGGTGTAGGATTGGGATGTTTGTGCAATTTGAATGTATACAGAAAAGCCAAGTTTTCTATTATGATGTGGTAAGATGCCATTAAGACACTAGTGGACAGCTTAGTTTGCTTATATTTTGGACAATAAATAGTTTACATAATTAAATATGTGGAGGAGGTATTCTGCTTAATTCTGTATCCATCCCTTGCAAATGCCTTTGACTTTCTGTAACAAAAATATGCTGGTGTCCAGAAGTGCACTTAGTGAACCAAGGTGGTTACAAGCTTTTATAACTGCCCTTGTTTGTATACTGTAAAAAAAAGAAGAAGAAGAAAAAAAAGATTTTTGTTCCATATAATACTACACTGTAGAATTTACAAAGGGCTTTCAACTGTAAAGTTCAAAATCAATGTACTGGCCCCAAAGTTTTTTTTCATGTCAAAGGTGTTACGTGTGTGTATGTGAGTCAAACGATATGAGAGGTATTTCTGGATGTGGGAAGAGTAATTAAATAAAATAAGATCTATAAAGTGTAAATGGTTTAGTTGCTATCTGTCAAGACTGATTTCTACGATTTTTACCAAACAAGAACTGCCTTTATGTAAAGAAAAGCTGATGATAATAATAATAATAATAATAATAAAAATAATAATAATAATGATAATGTTTTCTTACACGTGCAAGGGAAGTGTGTGTGTATATATGAGAATGAACAGAAACATTCTCCAGGCTTTATGTGTTTTCACTCTGCGTACAGTTGTAGCAGCCCACTTCCTTTTTTACGCGGGTGGGGGGGGGGGCTTACAAGAAAACGAATGTCTTTCACTCAAACTTTATATTTCTGTGCCGAGACCCGCAATGACGATGGGTATGCAAATGCTTGGGTTGGATGTGCGAAACAAAATTACATACATGTAAAAATGAAACGTGAATAAAGACAAATACAATTAGTTGTTTATTGAGTGAAAGTATATTTTATTTTAGTTTTAAAATATTTCATGTTACAAAAACTCAAAGTGGGATATTTCTAAAATGCTGAACATCCAATTTTACAAAATAAAAACAATTCCACCTAACTTTGAAACCATAGATATTTAAATTACAAGACATTTTGGAAGAATAAAATAAAAGAATCAAAAGCTAAATAAAATGTCTCAACATTTCAAGTTATCCTGCTGAAAATAAAATCAGAGCAATGTCTTCTCTTTTAAGTGGTTATTAAATATTTACAACCCTCCTGTTGTCCTTGGGTCAAATTGAACGCCTTTTAAAAATGTCTATATCAGAAAATATGGGTTTCTTTTTAACCAAAATTACCAACAACAAAAAAGGATACAAAATCCGTATTCTGGCTAAACTCATCCACTCAACATACGTTCCTCTGATTACTCAAAATAATTCATAATTTCTGCTTTTTTTTTAACTCAAATAATTATGAACTGTATAATTATATACATTTGTTTGCATAATGTTTAAAATAAATTTAAATCAGTGCTTACTTCATTTTGTGTTATTTTATTAAAAGAGTGTGATAGCGCAGCGTTATCAGCCATAAAACGACAATGTTAAAACTACATATGCCGGCTAAGAGCTTTGCAGATATGATATAATTTGAAACCTTGAACCATATAAAACACTTCACAAAGAGCATTTTTAAGTTGGCAGCAACATGTTCACCAGAAATGTGATTGAATTGAAAAAGATGAAAAATGATTTCTGCAACAGTAACATAAGCCTGTAATATAATTGCCAAGTGTCCATGAAACTACACCATTTGGATTAAAGGTGTTGAAGTTTTTGATGAGCTTCCAATCGTGGTCTATATGAGATAAAACAAGGTATTTCAAATTATTATTATTAATAATCATAATAATAATATGGCAAAAATCATAATAAATCATTTATTTCATTGACTTAGTTCTGTTGTCAAAAGCAAAAGTACAAAAGAAACGCAGGGCTTTAGCTACAATTGAGGACACTGAGGTTCTGTACCACATAATGTTTTAATAAAAAACTTTTATGACATGTGAGACTGGACTTTATAAATGGGTAAAGAATTTAGTATTTCTCCACCAAACATTCCTGGCAGTGTTGGAAATACTTTAAAGCAGCCTTCTGCTTTAAAGTAAGTAAGGGCAAGTAAGTTCTTATAATTTCCTAGGAAGAGTACTAAAAAGAACCACAAAGTTCAGACGGTAATTTCAGTTAGTTTAGTTAGCTACATGCATCAACAACTTGTGATTTTTAGAGTAATTTCCTTGAAAACGTTTTATTGAATTTTGGACTGTTGAACTCAGTATTACTAAAAGTCTGGCACGGCCCTAAATGGAAAGACAATATAAAAAAAAAAGAAAATAAATTAATAACTTACTTTCGTTTGTAATGGTGTGGGCATCTTCGTGTCCTTATACCTACATAAAATCCAAAGTGTCATTAAACACGTTGCAAATGATTACACACACACATCACAGCCAAATCATCCAAGTTTTAAATCAAGAAAAGCTGAAAAAAGACTGAAAAAGTCTGGGAAACACTTGAAATAAAAATAATAAATAATTTTCAGCTTCCCAAAGACATTACTTGACTGCAGATTAAACTGTGTGCAACAGTGTTTTGGATATCCAATGAACTTACGGTTGCAGTACACGGTGATGATGATGAGGATTAGAAGAAGAAGGCCACAGCCGCCGGCCAGTGGGCCCAGTATGATTGGAGTACAAAACATTTGAGGACTGGTTTCCCCTGTAAAGCATGTGCTCATTTACCACCAGCATCATACATATGAAGAAGATAAAGGCTCACTACACACAGTTGTGATTGTGAACAGTTACCTTGCTTGCTATTGTTGTTACAGACACATGGCGCAGCAGTTGTGCATGGATTTTGTTCGGGGGTGACAGTGGAAGCCCATGATGCTTCCTCTACTGCGACTTCAACTTTTTCTGAAGGGAGAGGAACGACGTGACAGAAAGTGATTCTGACAAACATGCATCATATGATCATCATAAGACCAAATGTATGAAACAAAACTCACCTCCAACCAGTTGGGTTTCCTCACCAAATTTCAGTTCATTTGCTTTGAGAGACGCACAGCTGTAAACGCCGCTGTCCCTAGATTCGCTGAATGACTGCAGTGTTAGGATATGTTGCTTAATCTTTGATTGACTGAAGGTAGAAGGAAAGGACGCTGCGGGTGACTTTAGCTCACCACTGTTGCTGAAAGATGCAATGAATTCCATGCCAGATGTGTCCAGAATTCGAAACCAGATAACCATGGCGTTTGTATCCTGAGGCTTACATTTGATTTCAACCTGCTCCCCTTCCTTTACAGTTCTGTCTTCACCAGCTCCTGAAGTAATTCCTAAAAGATGTGATAAAGTAGGATCAGTTACATCTTTCACCTCTCCTTTTTTAAAGTAGGACACCAAACAGCAAAAGACTAAGAACCAGTGAACAAGAAACTTTAAAGCTGCTACACAAAAGTGACTAATCTTCAAAATTCAGGTTACGCTTACTTTGACAAAACACCAGAATCACCAGAATCTGAATCCACTTTTGGTCCATTTTAATGTTGCTTACGATAATAACTGCTAAACGCGTCTTTGTGGTGTTTGTTGGAGCCTGCTATGAGATAATTCAGTGAGATATCAAACCACGCCCCACCTGTAACCTTCTTTTCTGCTGCGTCAAATGGGATCATTGCAGCAGAGTGTTGCAGAGACCTCCTGCAAGCATGGTCGTGGTCTGCAAGATGTTTGAAGTGGAGCCCACCGATCTGCACTTCACCTTTGCGTCTGGTTTGAAGCATTGAACAGCACAACTTTATCCACCAGCTACTGACACATATACGCAGCAGCACACAGCATGTAGGCTGAGAAGGATGCAGGTAGGAAGCGTAAAAAGAGCCAGTGTGTCAGCCCACTTTACACAAACACAACTCAACACTGTTTCTGCACAAATCAAATGGTGAATTTTAGGAATTGAAAATATCGCGGTGTCTTTATACCCAATGTGGGCCTGTTGAAGTGTCCTCAAGCTTCAGGGACACACTGCTCTGTAGCTGACTTTGACCTCCCTCCTGTGTTTGGTGGGACACGGAGGAGCTGGGAAAGGATTGATATTTTCCTTTTGAATTCTAAAAAACCTTGATTTTTTTCTGGTGAAATTACTTCTTGTAGATGCAGATAATGGATCTACACATAGGTAATACCAGTAAAGGGATATAAACGGTAAACAATGCTATATATCCTAAACAATGTGCACTGATCTTTGTGGGTATTACTGCAATTGTTAGGTCTCTGTAAACTATGGAGTGTGGTCTAGATCTGTTCTATCTGTAAAGTATCTAGAGAAAACTTTTGTTATGATTTGATACTATAAGTAAAATTGAATTGATCTGATATTTTGTCTGCAGACAGACAATAGATCTGTTGTGAGGTCCCTGCCTGCGGCTGTGTGTGGTGTGGTTTCCTGATTCAGAACACAAAAGGCAGAATAGTGTAGGACATCAAGAAATGGTCTACACCTGAGTAGCTTCAAGTGGTTTCTTACCTCAATTTGTAGATTTCATTTTGAACCTGTATTCATTTGGGACTTGGAGTATTTGGCTAACACGCTTCCCGGTTTCAAGAATGTGTTAATAGTAGTAAGTTAATAAGAGTCTAGTTATGCTGATTATGGCCTTTCTCTGGCGCATTGAAATAAAACTGTCAAATTGTAGCATCAGCTTTAATATTTTTTTTCTAAAAGTATGACAGGGGCATGCTAATCAAAAAAAGGTTTCATCCATGTTGCACCGCTTACCACACCCAACACCTAATTAAACGCAATATGAGGCAGTCCAACATTAGTCTTGCTTTGCCAGACCCTCCTCCGCAGTGCTGTAAGATAGCCTCTGGAAGGAACTTGTTTTGGTGGAACATGTGTACATTGTTTTAATCGGGCAACACAAAGCTCAGATTGGACAGATAGTCTAGCTAGCTGTCTGGATTTACCCTGCAGAGATCTGAGGAGCAGTTAACCATAGCACTCATAAATCCATCGGAGTTTAAAATTACAACACAGAGAAAGTCTAAGTTAACGGATATCCAAGCGAAAACAATGAAAACCAACGGATTCCAGCGGCTACGGATCATAACGTCAATGCATCGAGGTACGTTTTAACCGCTAGATGGCAGCAAATGCAGGATTTATGGCTCTGTCATTGATTAGACAGTAAATCACTGAATCATGAGTCACTAAACTGTTGCTCTGCTCTGCAAGGCCTGAAACTTTAAAGTGTGTTGCATTACTGGCCACATCCCAACCAGTGATGTCACAGTTGAAAGAGCTAAAAAAGCTAATGCTGAGAAGTGCAATAACTGGCCCTTAAATTATTTAAAATAAAATGCTTTTGGCTTGGCCATGGAGATTTCAGTTTTTTACCCATTGCACTTACATTGTTTTGTGTGTGTGTGTGTGTGTGTGTGTGTGTGTGTGTGTGTGTGTCATGGCAAAATGTGGTCCTGGAGGCAAATACTGTAGCAGGAACCACATTTGTACCACAGAAAAGGATTTGAGTACTTTGCCAGGCGTTTATATTTTTGTATGTCTGCGGCCAGATTTTGTCAACGAAATACATTAACACAGTGCAAGATGCAGTTACAAAACTTTACAAAGATCAAAATGAAGGCAGAGTTTGAAGACACAAGGGCGCCAAAGTAGAAAACATTTTTTTTTTTTCGTGTATTTACCTTCTAAATGAAGGGGTTGCATTACAGGTTCAGGTAACTGGACATGTTGGACATCTGATGTCTTTGTGGCCCATGTAAAGCTGGATGGGACTGGTAAGTAAAAAGTTAGCACAACCAACAGGGCCGTAAATAGAAACCAGTTTGTAAAACAGCATTTTCCATTAACAACAACGTACATTCTACCCTTACCCTTGCAAAAATTAAGCACAGTGCTATCTGTCACTTTATGTGAAAGTTTGTCGAACAGTTGAAGGGAAGTGAAACTCCCTTCAGATGAACTGAGAGCCCGTCCTATTTCCTGTTCAGTGATGGAAAGCAAATGCACCGATTTAGTAATGGTAAGTGGGCGATTTATCTGTTCCATGGGTGGGAGGAGAGAGACAGAGTGAAACCTACAGAGGGAGACTTAAATGACAGAAAGAGAGAGACAATATTGTGTCTCGTTATTATTGGTGCATTTTCTTCACCTCGCCACACAATTTCTTCAAAACGCAGATGCAGATTGACTAAACTTTGGTTTTTGTTATTCATATATTATTTTGACATTCACTTCAAATGAAACTATGAAGGAAACCAGGTTCAGGTGTCAGTAAGCAGGGGATTCTGTTGATGCTTTGTATTAGAGGGAAGACCCAGTCAAAGAGCTGTCAATTAGCCCACTTCACCTTTCCATTTCTCTGTTTCAGGTTTGAGTCACTCACAAACACACCAGCATGGGCTTCCCTATCTTAGTCACACAGGGGGGTCTCCAACCTGAAACTGACATCTGTGTGTGTGCGTGTTTGTGTGTGTGTGTGTGAGAGAGAGTCTGTATAGTGGGTGACCAGGGAAAGCCAGTGAGAAAGACATTATTTCTGTACAGTAGCATCGCCTAGATTGACATTCAAATGCATTTAGAAGAGACATCTTTACAACACCTTTAATACTAATCAATACCTTGTGCTTGTTCACCTTTTCTTCATTACTTTGATTGACCTGTTACTGCTCTGTTGCTGTTCTGGCAGTTCCTGGCATTATGGGATACAAATTTATGAAAGGAAACCAAGAGCAACAAGAGGACAAAGTAGAAATCAAGAGCTCGGAAATGGACGAAGTTTGAACACATGCAGGTGCCTGTACACAAAGACATGTTTGCTCATATCTTACTGTTAGGATTATAGATGTGGGTTTCTGAAAAGAATTTCCATGTTTACACTTACCTTTTGCTAAGAAGAAAATGTGTTGAATTGGGAATTGGGAAAAGTTTAATGTGTCATGCTTGTTATATTCAGAAAAAATAATTAACTGTTTCATCATACGTGAATATACTGTGTGCAGGGTACTCATCTTTCTCAATTTGTCACTTTAATTGTTAAAAGTGTGACAAACTAAACCTTTAAACTATACTAAAGTTGATCCTGCGAAGCGTAAGCTGACAGTACATATGCACAACATGTTGTCTACAGGCTTTCACCACGTTGTATTTGTATTAATCAACATTGTTGCTTTGCATTCATATATGCAGTTTGTGTCGTTGATATACTGGTGTGTCTTGTCTCATCGTTTAAATGTGAAACTGTTGCATTTTCCAGAACTTATCACTGATATATCTGATACACTGATACGTCTTTTATATGAGCAATATATATATATATATATATATATATATATATATATATATATATATATATTGATATTGATATATTGATATATATATTGATATATATGTATATATATATATATACATATATATTGATATTGATTGATATATATATGAACATGTATAAATGTATGTATCTCTTGCTGAAATAGCAGACATTTTTTTATGTTTTGTCTCACATTCCACATGGAAACTGTCTATTAGCACGTATCACTATTATCGCTGTCAGACTCTCCAACACCTGCACTACATGATAATGTTGTAGTTTCTGTTCCTGTTTTTCATTTACTCCACACACTCTCTGTATATCTTTATTATCTGTATTTTTCCATAAAAAATACTCACTTTTTTATATTATTAATGGTCACAGGTAAATATAATTTATATTATGGTTACCCACTTTTGCATTATGTTACTTTATTTACATATTTAATTTAATTTTAATGTTACTTACTCACACTGCAATATTATTTTTTGTGCTATTGCAACCACACTTTATGATACATTTATTTGACGCCACTTTACATTCAGTATTCCCTTTGCTCATTGTCTGTTGTTTGCCTGTTTTTTTGTGTGTATACTTGCTTGTTTGTTTGTTTTGCTTTTATTGTAGAAAATGCTGCTGTAACAAGGGAATTACTGCTGTAGGATGAATAAAGTATTATTTAATCTAATCTGATCTAACATGCCTAAATGGGAATTTGTTATGTGAAACTATGTCTCACATGATGAATTCACAGGTATCTTTTGTCATATATGATTATACATGAAAAAAAAAAGAAATTGTAGTTATATGTGATAATGCTTCAGTCAAATTGTGCTTCTGTTTCTCTGAGATGAACTGACATGTGTTCAGCTGAAATTGGGACAGAAGTTAATGTTACAAAATACCTTTAGAGAAAGCATTTAGTCTTTAGTGTAGGGTGTATTTTTGTTTAACATTTTAAACCTTTGAAGGGATATGATAAGCTTGTATTGATTTTCAGAGAGGACATTTGGTTGTTGCAGCAACACAAAGACATAAATAAATACAGATAAATATAGAAAGTAAAAACCATTTAACGTACATACAGTATGTTTTTGTTTGAGGATGTAACATGTTAACAGATACTTTTATCTACTATAATATGTAAAATTATTATTTAAATATATACATATAATATATATGTATACATTAATTATGCACACCTTCATTTCTGCTGTTTTCTGGTTACAGAAAATAAATAAATAAATCATGTGTATTAGACGTCCCACAAATCCACTGCTGACATTTGCATTCATTCATGTTTCCTGGAACTGAAGAACACAAAATAATTATTTTCTCAAGCATCAATACAGAATGCTTATTAAATACTATACATGCAGTTGTTAGTTCATTAGGGAACCCCGTCATAGCTCAAATTGTATGATGCAACAAAATCCTACCATTATTGAAACTGTTGAACTGTTGATTTACCTTTATCGTCTTTTTGGAGGCTGCCTTTTGTGGTGCTGGTGCATTATACTGTGTTGTACTAAGAGTGTAGCTTGTTAGGGATTGCTGTCTTGGTGGTAAGACATGTAGTAAACAGTTTTACATGAAAATGAGTGTTGATGAAGTTTTTGTTGTTTGATTTTGATCATTTAACTTAACCCATGTTGTATTCACAGGAATTTATTTAACGTGTTCCTTTACTGTCCTCATATTTGACTACAATAGTAACTTATGATTTAAAAATGAACAAATAAACACACACACACACACACACACACACACACACACGCACACACAGTAAAAATCATGTACACTGTAATTAAACGCATTTTGGTAATGTCAGTTTATGATATTTTACTCTAGCTAATAAAACACTGCAATAGCAGAAGTCTTTTTCAGTTTTCAGGGTTTTTTGTACAATACTCATTTGAAAAACTGTAAAGCTCTTTCTGTCTTTCTCTCTGTCTCACTGTGTCTCTGTTAATGCTTGTGGTTCGGTCTGTGGTATTTTTGTGGTCTTTTTGTTTCAGAGACTAGATGAAGAGCTCAAAGCTGAGCAAAGCGATAGCATCTCAGTGAACATGGCTCTGTCTCTTCTCTCTCTCCAGCACACAGGAAAGGGTCGCGCACACTCCCAGAGACCTGAACAACCACTAACTCAGTTGTTTCTTCACACTCCCCGAACGCACAGGTGTGCATGTGTGTTGCTTGTGTGTGTATGTGTATGTGTGTGTGTTTGTGAGAGAGCGAGCAAGCAAGAGCGAAACAGCACACACTTTGCTATAAAAGGACTTTATCACATGTAATTAAGGATTATAACAATTAAGCATGTTGGCACATACTAGAGGCAGTTTAGCAGAAACTGAATTTGATGCAACTTTACACATCAAAGGTAAAGGAAGAAACCAAACCCTGTCACTCACCTACTCAACTTCCGCCAAACACCATATTGACAATGGATGTACAACACCCACTTCCAAACCTCTTTCTCTTCTTTTCCACAGGCGTGAACAGAAAATGTTTACACGTACAGTGCAATATTGCAAGCATTTTGAAACAGGACTTGTTAGTTATTTGAGCACAAGTCAAAGCTGTCACTAGAGACGCACAGAGCATCTGACCCCGAGTTTATACCTGTATCTCGCCTGCTGTTTCAAACGTGTCCCTGAGGAAAGATGTCTAAGCTTCACTAATCTGTGTTTAACTCTGCCTTATCTGGATGTACTAAGGTACTGAATTGTTATTCAAAGAGAATTTGCTTATAATACAATAACTTTTATCGCCCATAAAAAGAAGCATTAGACTTGATTGGAAATCTACAGTTTTATTGATTAAACAGAATTATGCTCACAGAAAACCCACTTTACAGTGTAGTTTAAAACAAAACGCTTGACAATACTATGAATGACAAAAACACACTATAAATACCAAAAAGAGAACTAAAAGCAAATGAATATATATTGTATTTCCATGCAGCTGTTCAGAGGTCTATGTGTTTTGTGGATAAATAAACAGATTAGGTGGGGGCTTTGAGAAAAACATACTGAGCAGTTTGGTTTGGATTTAATAATAATAATAATCTAAAAACCACAGCTACAGATTACAGATCTGCTGAAATAAAAAAAAACACTTGGTTAAATGATGATGTCATCTGCATATTGACAAATCAAAAAGTATTATTGATCAGAAATTACAACACAGAGCTTATTGTAATTAAACGTGGTGAAGCTATGGAGCTGTTTTGTAATATATGTAACAAAATAAAGTAAATAGAAGAAGAAGAAGAAGACGTACTTTATTTATCTCTTGGGGGAAATTCAAATGTTTCACTTTTATGCACATTACACACACCCAGGCCCAAAATATACACACATATGCAAACAGGAACTATACACATGCATTAAATGGAGCGATGTTAGAGTGAAGGGGCTGCCCATGGACAGGCGCCCCGAGCAGTTAGGGGTTAGGGGTTTGGTGCCTTGCTCAACGGCACCTCAGCAGTGCCCAGGAGGTGAACTGGTCCCTCTGCAGCCACCAGCTCCTTAACACTATTTTACATTGATGCTGTTCTTGAAATTTATAACTCTTCTCTGCCTGGTGCACATTTTGCTGTAAATAAAACTGACATCAGCAGAAGGATGTTGTTAGCAGAGGAGATCCGGATGTTCTTCGTGCTCCTCTGGACGTTGGCTCAGGTGAAGCACTCCAGCTGATGCAATCACAGAGGCAAATGTTAGTGGATGTGAATGATTTTCAATCTTCATACACTGCATAAACATTGGAAACCACCGCACCTGGAAAAGGTTTTGTTTGGTAAATGTTTGATATATAAATAAATACAATGACACACATTGGGTACGTACTTTGATTCAGATACAGGCTGTAGATGTAGAGGTTTGGGTCATCTATCGCCTCCTTCATGGTGAAAAACAAAGGAAAGAGATTAAAGTATTGGATGAAATGTAAAGAAACTATTATTTTTTGATTATACAGAAAAGAGAACTGATCTTTTCACCATTTGTAGTAATCTACTTACTTCACAAAGTGGTGCCGACATTTTTTGGGGAGCCCTATGAGCAAAAATGTGTACAAACAAAAGAAAACACTCAGAAATTTAACCAAATATATATATTTGTAACTCTTATATTTCAAAGCTGTTCAATAACTTTGACAACCATTTGGGAGCATAATGTGCTGTATCGACCAAGGACTACTCACGGCTGAAGTAGTACAGTGTGCAGATGAGAGCTAAAGCAATGGCCGCAATAAGTCCAACCAACGGCCACAGAACCAGGGAGCCACAGCCTAAAACAAACATATACATGGTTTTATACATAACTTGTTGCATAGTAAGCAGGTGATACAATCAATCATTAGACAGTTTCTTCTTTTAGTACAGCCGGTTGTGTTTACACCATCGCAATTGAAAACGCTAATTCATCAGACACATAAACGCCAAATTTGTAAGCAGCAGAGCATCATACTAATTACACACCACCACAAACGTACATACATGTGTTATTTTTCCTTTAATAAAAAAATCCTTAATGACTTACCCTGTAAAGAATTCTTCTTAGAGCAGCGACAGACTGTCTTGACTGGTGGTTTGGGGTTTGTCTTAGGAGGTAATGTTGGAGGGGTCACTGTCAGATAAAGACCAAGACCAACAGCCATAAAGACAAGTACTGACTAAACAGCAATCAAGCAAGAGTTTAAAGAGAGAGGCTAAAGGAGAACCCAGGAATTTCTTACCTTTCCCCATTTACCCATCTTTATCCATCATAAAAAACTATCCTGACAAGGATCTCATCAACAAATTCTTTCAACAAATAAATAATGTATGCTGTTTGCCTGCGTGTGACTCTCCAGTACAGGCCTATTAGGGCTGTGGACAGTTCCACTTAAATACATTCACACTAAGTAGCTATGATATATCTATTGTAGCTATGTCATTTTCATTTTGTCTGTCATCTGGAAAGGCTTGTTACACGTGAACATCTATTAACAAAAGCGACAACAGCAGTTACTGTGTAGAGTGCTATTGGGGTTCTTTAGAGCGTCCACTAAGTCTATGTGGTTGAATAAGACAGTTGCACACGAGGTTTGCAAGACAAACAATAAGATGCTCCAAGATTTTGGTCGGAACTACTAAATCTGGAGAAAAAGGATAAACACATCCAGCACAGTCTCATGGCAGTTCACAAAATGGTCCTGTTCCCATTTTGTGATGACCACCACAAAATAAACGAGAAAATTGTGTCCGTGTTGACGAATCAGTAGATATAACATAAAATTTATATAAAATAACAGGACTATTTCACAAACGGCCGTGAGACCGCGTTGACTCATCATAGTTATAGTATACAGGTAGTAGTGGAAAGTTACACTGTAAAATGTAAGAAAAGAGGGGGACGTGAGACCAACTTCAGCACATAATTATTTGTAGTCCCGATGTCATAGAGCACCAGATTAAAATGCTGAGGTTTGGTATAGAGCTGCACTGAGCTTCTAAAATATTTAGTCCTTGCTTGCCACCTGAATTCAGACAGATGCACTGAAACTTTCACAGCTGCTTGATATTTCACTTTATGTTTAATTACTGTAAATGAAGCGTATGAGATTTCAGGATACAAACCTCCCGGTAGAAGAAGAGTCCCAGGCTTCCACATTTCTATGTTTTTCCTGGACTTGAGAACACAAGAATAAATCCCTGCGTCCTCTTCTGTCACATTGATGATGCGTAGCGTAAATGACGTGGTCTTCGGGATGAATTTAAATCGTGTACTGTCCACATTAGCCCCATATGTAGTACGTGCGATGGTACATTTGCCTAGGAACTCTACTCTGCGGTGGTTGGAAATACTGCGGAACCAGTAGACAATCTCACAGGACATGTTAGCGATGTTAGTGCAGTCACACACAACCTCCTCTGTACTGAGGATCTTGGGATAGAGTCTGTTGACGGGTTCTTGCTGCAGGATCTGTAGCTGGCTCAAACCTTGGAGTGGAAATAGAGGGATGTTTAAGATTTCAACAGGCACATGCTTTGTACAACTCATAAAGTTAGGGCTCTAAAACACAACAACAAAAGCAAAGCCAAACACCCAAACTCCCAAGAATTGTGTATTACCCTTAAAAAAAGTTACTTTTTGGGATGTCTCAACCCGACTTGTACATCATTTGGTGTTTAGAAAGGTTTAAGGAAAAGCCTTAGGCAACAGTGCATGTGCTGTCTATCCTACTTAACAAAATAAAAACTAATTGTAAATTTAAAGCAGTGACAAATACTTGTGCTACAAGCAAGGCAGAGTGAACAAACATAACTAGAAAAACATCGTAGAAATCCCCAAAAGTGTTGCAAGAATGGAAATGAAGCCAAACTATGAAGAAACATATTTTAAACTCTGTGAAGGTGACATTTTGATATTGCTAAATAGGAAGACTGATTTGGCATTTGATTTGTTTTCAGTCAGGTATGAAGGCATATACCTGTTGCAATCACTAGTCTTATGAAATATCTGAAAGGTAACCAGAAATTCAAAAGCTTCCATTATTCGAAAGGTCATGGCTCCCTGTTACGTCTTTTGGATGATAATTTCGTTCTGCCCAACATACATGAAATGCACAAATGCGTGACGTTCAAGAACACGCCAAATTGATTTAATCTTTATCCAACAAGTCGCCCTATACAGTACAAATATACAATCCATTTCAATGCCTTGATAGAGCTATATATATTAAAACAAAATAAATGTAAATAAAAAATGTAAATACACACAACGCAGAGCAAAAAAAAAAGGTAGTGTATTGTTACCCTCATAATCTATCATCACTGAAACTTTAATCCAGATTGTATACATTACGTTGATGTTGCATAAGATCAAAAACTTATAGCAGTTAAATTGTTTAATTCAGATATATGAAATTATATTCACTGGCAGTTTGAGCATTACAGTTCTAACAAATTAACATAAAAGCTACGGCGTTTTACTTAGTCTGTTTAAACCTTCCGTGTCATCTATTGGATTATTAAAAAAGAAATTCACCATTCAGCACACACTATAGTTATGACTGCCTTTTATAAATGTAGAAATGATTTAAGTTAAACATCAGAAAAGCTTCAGTTTGAGAGTGGACGACAACACATCCCTCGCTACAGGCCCCTGACTAAGTTATGATGTTGAGAACACCTCGGAATGCTTGAGGCTTACGAAACATCTGAGAAACTTACCTGATGTCCACAGCGATACTGTCAACAGTGTCCATGCCAGTGGCAGCAGAATCATTTTGTCCGGTCTCAAGTGTGTGTACCAGTTGTGTAGCTTGACTAATTGCTGAGGGACGGTGCTGATACTTTCTCTTCCTGCTATCTATCTGTCAGAGATGATGGGAGGAACTGAGCTGACAGGGCCCCGAGTTGTCAAGGTAACACCCCAGTGTGACACACACAGGGCCTATCAGACAGGGCCGTACACCAGCCAAGGGACTCTCTCTCTCACACACACACACACACACAGACACACACACACACACACACACACACACACACACAGCTTGAACTTGAATTTGAAATGTGCATAAAACCTAACATAGCACTGCTAATCATGTGGCTTGACATTCTTGACTTACATAAAAACTACATACCATATCTACCCAACAAATAATAATTATGTTTACACCTCAGGTTGTTCAAGAGAAAGACGCAGTTCAGCAAACAGTGATCATGACAAACAGCTGAAATTGTGCATTTTGTCAGAGCTATGATACCACATATCAAGCAATAAAAAAGTTGTTTATTCACAGAGCAGACGTTTGCAGTTCTGTGGCCTCTGCCCAGGTGCATGACCTAGAGCTTAGCAGAGTTCTACATTTGCAGCCTCACAGCAGAGCACGGCAAAGGTACACCAATGTACAGAGCCTAAACTTCAGGTACTGGGAGCGAAGGATCAGGGAAACAAACCCTAATCCACAATTCTGTAGATTATTGTCAGGTATTCACTGGTGCGTGTAAGTGTGTGTATAAAGCTTTGTAGTTATTTCTTATCACTTATTTAACTTTGCATAGTATGAAAGTATGGGGTATAGAGTCAAGACATAATTAAGAAAGCACTATAGAATAACCCTGTTACATTTCTGTGTGACAAACTGATGCAAAACATTTTGTCAAAACAAATCATTTGCAGTAATAGTATCGCTTTTCTTCTGTTAAAAGCTAAATTGGTTTAAATTCATTAAGGCAAAAAACTATTGAAAAAAGTTCAATAGTAATTCAATAGTAACCTCCTTCTTGGTCAGTTATTCCAACAGACTGAACATATTTTTCAATTAGTTTTACAAACTGATAGTGTTTAATATTTAGTATGGCATTTTCAGTTCAACTTGAATTACAAAGAAACTGACCTCTGAATTTCTCTTCTCTTTCTCACTTCTCTTCTTTTTGTGTTGTAAAAGTAGCAAAACTGCGTTCATGCTGTCTTTAGTGATAACACAGGAGTGACAGATCGATGTGTACAGTAGGCTAAGCATGCGTGCCAGTTCAATTTCATTCACCCATTTACAGACACAAGACATGAAAAAGACTTTTAGAAACACCTGACTTTGGATTGAGTCTGTTAGGGCTGCAACTACAACTTACTTTGGGAATTGAGTAATATGTCTAATAATCGATTAACCATGTCAGAAATCAGTGAAAATGACCATTGCAATTTTTAGGAGCCTTAGGTGACGTCTTCAAATTGTTGCCAAATATCAGTCCAATACCCAAAGGCACTTCACTTATACGGATATAAAACAAAGAAAAGCAGCATAACGGCATTTTTGCACAAGTGAGAATAAACCGATTAACAAAATTTGTGTAGATGAATTTTTCAACTGAAAAAAAACAATTAACAAACTAGATATTTTATCAATACACTTTTCAATAAACAGTTGTATGTGGCTATTCCAAAGACTGAGGCTGACACTGTCTTTTCATCGACCCTGCACCATGTGTGAACAATACTGCGATTTACTTACTGAGGTAGTGTCAAGGGAGGCAGTGAAGATTTTGTTGCAGTTGATGTCTTACTTAAAAACCTACTTCTATGTTCTTTACTCCACATTAAAAGTACTCCGTCCCATTTATTGGCCTTTCTATATATTCCAACCATTCTGCCCTTAAAATGAGGATTGGCTGTCCAAATGTCTGATTATCCTCAAACTTTCCTTAATAAAGAGGATTTTCAGGCCTTGGATAGACAAAGTTGTTTTATTGTAAACCTAAATTGCGCTTAAGAGTGTTTTCTGTGGATTTTTTTTTGTCTCAGGAATGTTTTGTGTGTGCATAAAAGGTTAATGTGTAGAACGGTCTGGTGGGGGTCTTAAAGTGAGAGGATGTGGGTACCATATAGCTCTACGGGGGTCGGAGACTCGAGCAAGACAGGGAACGAGACCGCAGGATTCTTTGAAAACAGGAGATCTCAGGGGGCTTCAGAGCTGCTCATTACACATCGCTGAGCTATCAAGCCTTTGTTGGTCTGACTGCTGCATGCATGTTTTTCAAATAACACTTTCTCAGCTTGAATCTTGTGACACTGTTCTCCTTTTCCAAAAAGCCACATATTGTGCACCATTCTGCTCTCAGGATCCTAATGCAAACAAATATCTGACATACAGCACGCCAGACGTTAAAGTTAGTCCAGGTAGTGTAACACATCTTAAGCAAATAATGTCTTTAAAAAAAAAGAAGAAGGTATTATTTATTAAAAGACATTTAATCTGCAGGCCTATTTGAGCAGGTTTTTAGTCTGTTATCAGAGTCTATAGTGCTAACCTAAATCTTGAATTTTCGGGAAATCTAGTTTTAACATAGCCAAACAAGCCCTTTGTCAATTCATGAAGCTGCCTAAGAAAGAAACTTGCGTAGCACTTACTGATCAAGTTTTACAATGTGGTCCAAAAAACGTATGCTGCACAAATAAAATCAAACAGAGGCCGGTCCAGTCAAGGCATTTAGACTGTGAGACTATTTTGGACTCTTAAGGACCTACAGTATTAGAGAAATATCTTCTAAATAAAAAAGCTATATTTTGAGTGGATGCTTATGAGTCAAAAAGACAGTTGGAAATTTGAATAAATGGCAACAACTTTACCAAATTCTTCAGTGACATTTAAATACCGTAAGACTGCCTTTGTTCAATTCTTCACAGACTGCATCTGAACATACATTTTCAAGTTTGTAAAGAGCTGTCCTCATTTGAACATTTGCACCTGTCTGACCCCAAATACTTTGTGAGCTGGTTGGATGTGCAAATACATCCATAACACATGCACATGCAGACAATGCACTCTAGACTAAGGCAATGTCAACTCTCATTTTTTTTCAAAAATAGTTTTGATGTGCAACAGACAACTTATCATAATTCCATCATTCCATTATTTACAACATACAACCTGTTTAGGCTATCAGAGATGCACTCTGATAGGCTTTTTCCAGTGCGTGACTCTGAGTGAAAGCAGACAGCTTTAAAAAAAAAAAAAAAACTTCTAACATCTAATGGCTTTTATTTGCTTTACTTATACGCTGAATGAAGCTCAACAGTGCCAACCACAGGCTGCTAAAGGGATCACAAACTATCAAGTCCTTGCCAGAAGCACAAATACAGCAACATATTGATGTATTAAGATGTCAAGAGGACTTGATGATCTAAAAGATAAGCAAAAAAATAAGACATTTTAAATATTACAGCCAAAAGTCAACAAAGATGTGCAAATTAATTCAATCTAAGATATTAATAAGTGTCATAGTGAAAAATAAAGTTATTATAGTTGTGGATGTGTTTAAGAAACCCCTCCAAATTCAATTCATTCATTCCTTACAAATATAAGTTGGCTAACCATGGCTAGCCAGCTAGCACATCTATGAAGGACAACACTATGGCGCTGTCAGAGCAGATAGTAAAAACTCACTTGTTAACTGCTATAAAGATTATTTTAACAGACAGTTTATGAGATTTTCAAAGTCATGCTCATGATATCTTAATGTTTTGCCCAAATGACAGCAGTTCAACAGACACAGTTTAACAGGGCTTTTTGAGTTTAACAGCCCAGAATGGAGTCATCCCACAGCTTCTCCTCCTCTGTCCTATTGTCTACTTTCTCCTTTGTTTTCTTCTTCTCTTTCCTGTATTTAGGTTTGGCTGGCTTGTCCAGTCCATCTTCCCCCTGCTCAACATTCATTACAGCCTGAATATGCACGTCAGTGTCTTTTCTATTGCCCATCGTGTCTTCTGGCACTAAATTGTCCATCACCCCTTCCCCTCCATCCGCTGCAGAGTCCTCCTCCCGAGATTTATTTTCTCGCCTTCTCCGCTCGCCGTGATTTTTTTGCTTTTTTCTCCTACTCTCTTGCTCTGACTCTCCAGATTCCTCTCCTCTCCTCTCTTCTGAGTCATTATCTCTTTCCCTCCTTTGTCGCTTCCTCTTCTTCTCCTCCTTATCTGAGTCATCATGTCTTGGCCTCCTGTTTCTTTCCCTCCTGGATCTTCTAATCCGCCTCTTTCCTCTGCGTCTGTATTCACTTTCCTCACTGTCACTTGTGCTACTGCTATAGGAGGAGGAGTAAGATGATGATGAAGAAGTATAAGAGGAGGAGCTTGACTGCTTCCTGTGCCTCTTTCTCTTTGTGGGCCGACTAGTGAACAGTGGAGAGTCTGAGCCTGGGAGGACTGGGGCAGGGCAGTTGTAATCCCAGGCGCGGGGCGGCCAGGCAGGGCCCTGATATGGAGGACGCCACCCTTCAGCTGTGTAGTAACAACCGGGGCGGGGTTGATGACAAGGGTGAGAGGTGGGAGGGAGGTTGGGCATAGTTTTGTTCAGTTCTATGCTATCCCCCTTGTTTAATGCTTCCTCTTCTTCTTCTTCGTCATCCTCTTTTTGAGTGTCACCCAGAGTGAGGACTTGACTGCCCTTGGGGATGATCCCACGCACCTTCTGAACCTGAATGTAATCTGCCAATTCGTCTGCAAATGTGTTGTAGTCTTTTTGTTGGGATTTGCACAGGTCAACAACCTTCTTCTCCCTAGTCAAGAACATGTAAACAGGAATTAGGTTGCTATTTGATTGGTGTAAGTATCAAAGAAGTCACTAAATAGACCTTTAATTTTGCCAAAAATCTAGAAAAACAAGTTGAAGTACAGTATAGCATTATACATATATATAGATTACATGTTAAGTGCGGTATAAATGATAACACAATGGCATTGGACAGTGTTTGTCAGGAAAATATTGATCTTACCTAATCTGGTGTTTGTTTCCATGCACGTGGGCCTGGTACATCTCCACAGAATTAAATTGCACGCTACATATCTTACACATCAGGGATTTGGCTGTAAACAACATAGAGGAGGGAAAGGGCGTAAGACAGCATCCATGATCAAATTTGATTATTTATGGCAGGTAGACGGCGCTAAAGATCACACACTCTTATGGGTCACAGATGTACCAGAAAAGCTTGTGTTAGTGTATCCAGCCAGGTAAAAGGTAGCAGGAAATTTCTTTATATAGGCCTAATTGTATTCTAATTGTACTTTAGAAGTTATATGCTGTAGTTATGGCTGATACTGGGGCAAGGCCATCACAAAACAGAAGGAAATTTAACAAGAACTAAAAGCTGAAAGGGAAAGTAAAAGAAGACAGATGGAGAGACCACTACTGGATTGTAAATTATTCAAAAGTGACCCCAAATTGATAATGTCTATGTCATTTTTACAATAACATTAGATTGCACGATATGGTTGTACCTAATTAAATTACACCCCCCTTCAATTTAGAGTAGATGTTTTATTGCTTTTAGTCCATGTTTGTGCTGGCCTATTATTATTTTTCCCTTTTCCCCCGGTATCTGTGTAAAGCGTCCGTGGGTTCCATGAAATGTGCTGTATTAATCTCAGTTATTATTAGGCTGGTTGCTACAACAATCTGTTAATACTTTGGCTTGTGACACAGTAACAGTGCTACCCGGTCCAGCTCACGATACATCCAGGTTATATTACTGTGTGCAACGCTTGAAATGCAACAATGCACCTGTAACATATTCTCTTCCTGTAAATGAATGATTTTCTGTCTGAGGAAAACCTTCATTGCAACTACATGACCTCCCTGTAACGCTAACTCAGTTATATACAGTGGGTAATACAGCGCCGCAATTTTACTTGTCTCCTTGCATCTCAGACAGATTGAAGGACATTGACATATAGTCATTTACCACACTCGGTAGCAGGATTCTTACGATATCATGAGATCAAGCAAGAATCATGGATTACATATCACACAAAAATCCATCTTGAAAGGCTTCAAATTAGGCGTTTGTTTTAGAACAGTAGCAGGCAGAACCAATCACGGCCCAGCTCAGGGCAGCCACAGGCGTGGTTGAATTTAAAACACCAAACACCGCGTGACAACAACATTAAAAACTAAAATGGCGTTTGTGATAGACAGATGGTTCATCCCATCACCTGAACAGGTGACCAAAAGATGACGTTGTGGGTAGCCTAACTGTACTAACCTAACGGTTACAAACAGCCTCTGTAACGAACGACATGTTAACGTGCTGACAGATTCTGTGTTGTGTTTTTAGCTGAGCTGGACCAGAGGATCTTTGGGTAAAACAGTTGGATGATGTCCTTTTGCCCTCATTCTTCTCTGTGTATGTTGTTGGAAATGATGTAATGTAGCGTTTTATGTGGAGTGTGCACTGCGCCGGACTCCTGGGGTGTGATGCTCTTTGTATTATTACTGCTTTGTGGATAGCCAGGAGCGTGTGTTACCCTGTTGGACATCGTCGCTGAGCTCTTTGAGCAGCTCCTGTCTAGCCTGATTCCTCTGGTGTTTTCGTCCATTGTAGTGCTGCAAAGCCATTTGGGGATTGTTGAAGGAAGCAGCACACAGGGCACAGTACTTGTTAGGGTCCTTCAGATCAACCTCTGTGCTGGGGGTAGTTGTGGTGGCTGCTGGTTCCAGAAGATGCTCCATGCTACCTTTTGGGGCTGATTTCTGGTCAGCATCCTCAGGATCCCGAGTCAGACTTGGTAAAGTACGCACCTCTGTGTACCTGTCTGTAACTGCAACAAGAAATCAACAATTTCAGTTAATTTGGGTTAGAGCTAACTTGAGCAGAGTTAAATCATACTGTCAATACAATTTACTTTTAATTTATAATTTAATAATTTATACTCTTTATGTAAACATTTAAATATTCAAATTCTGATCACTACAATACTTGTCCATCACACAACCCACACTTGCCTGGGGGCTGAATGCCTTGTTTACGAAGATTTTTTGCATGGACTTTGCCTTCATAGTGTGATTTTGCCACCACGTGGGAACTAAACACCATGTTACACAGCTCACAGAAATGGTCCTCATCAGTGGTCATTGTCCGCTGCAAAAAACAGCCACAAGCCTTGTCAAAAGACAGATATATTCTTCCTGACAAAGTATGTAAACTGAAAACAAAACAATGAAAAGAGAGAAAAAAAGATGTCTTAGAAGATCCCTTAGATCTTCATTGTGCACTTCACTATTATGTGATCATATTTTTTATAAAGGATATCACTAAAGCTACGGACCATATTAGAATGTTTACCATGAAATGCTTGCAGCATTATGGTTTATGTTAAATCTTCTGTCATTGGTTAATGTTAATTCAAGATTGCACCTACATGTGAAGTGTAAAATGTCTAAATGAGAGCTTACCTGGGGTGCTGTGGACTCTTTGTTCATCTTTTCACCTCTCTTGGCTTGCAAGTACACCTTGAGTCTCTGAGCGTGTTTTTTTCCCTGCAGTCAGCGATACAGGAGACATTATTACAAAGGCTCCAACCTAGTGAGGGCAACAAAACTGAACCGCAGTTCCATGTCTAATGCCTGGAAAGTAGCACACACCTCATAGTGGGACACCCGCTGAGATTCAAAGAGCAGCACAGCCTCACACACATGGCAGTAGTCGTTGGTGAGGAGAGCCTTCAGTAGCTCCTCTTCACTCGTGGCTCCTGTGTGGCAGAAAATACTGTTACCGTTACAAGTGAGCCAGAATAAAATGGAAGATTATTTGAGCATGATAAACAAACAACAGGCTATAAAATAAACGTATTATATTACAGTTTTTCATTGATTCAATTTTCACTTACCTAGTTCTATATAATGCTAACTTGCCTTATTTATTCTGATAAAATGAAGACAAATTACTTTTTGAAAAATTAAAAGCTGCAGGATTAAATGCTAATTCCTGCAATTTTCATTGTCTGAATGTTCGAAAATTCTCATTCAACACTCAAAATCAGTTTCTTTTTATGATGCATTTCTATAAATAATTGTTCATTTCTTATACTGAAGTTGCATTGTTGAAACTGTATGACAAGCTATATTAGCATATTAAGAGAGTTAAAAAGTAAGACCGGTGGGATCGCTCCGTTCGGGGAACGATTGCGGGTGGATTACGCGAATAGAGCAACGGCTTATACATTGTCCCATACTAGCAGCCTAAAATCTTGTATTTTATCTGCTTTGTATGTTTAACTGTTTTTAACTGCTCTTTAATGTTTAATTTCTTATACTGTACCTTAACTTTTATTCTCGTTTTATTCCGTTTTCAATTTTTTAATCGTTTTAATGTAAAGCACTTTAAATTGCCCTGTTGCTGAAATGTACTATATGTGTGTATAAGTGCTACAAATATGGCTGCCTTTCCTTGCCTTTGTAGGCCAGGAATACTGCACATGACAAAGGCAAGAAAGAGATGCACCCATCCCCTTAGACCATTTTTAAAGCAAGATGTTATGTATTGTATAACATTATGTATATACATATTTTTATCAAAAGGAGTATTTGGGAGACCAGTAAACTAGGTCCTTCCATCATTAAATTTCCCAAATTCCTATTTAAATTGCTACTTGTCCAACTCAACACTTCCTCTCCTAGAGTACGATACAACAAAAACACACTTGTAGCATATTGCTAACATGTGAGAAAATTGTGGTTTTATCCTTGACTGTACTAATTGTACTTAGTCAATGTCTGATACATATTCATTTTCCACTTCATTTCTGCACTGATGCAGCCTTTCAATGCAGGAGGAGGTCTGCCGCTTTGCCATGATTGCATCAATAAAGAATATCGTACTCTGCTAATTTTCACTTAAAACTAGATAACAGATAACTAACCCTTGCAACAGCACTATGGATGAGTATTATTCATAATTGCTCAACTGTATGGGGAATTATTTGATAATGAGTCTGGCTATCTTTCCAAAACTGCGCAGTGTGAATTTTCATGTTCAGATATTATATTAAAATGAAATCAATAAATACGAGTTGATATTTTAATGTGAAACTCAGTTTGTTTACATGCTTGCTGCCAATTATTAACATCTTAAAACAACTTCTTAATTAGTATGATTTGGCATGATATGCTGTATTGAGCTAATCATAGGACGTGACTGGTGGAAAATTTGTAAATACAGCTGAAAAAAATCAGTAAATTACTCAGCCATTCATAAAACATAGATTACCTTATTACATTCATTTATTCAGTAAAACCCTATTTTTTACTGTCACAAATGCAAGATGTGCTCGTTTTTGTTTTATATAATTGTACACTGAATAAATCACTGACCAATTATCAAAAACTACTGGTATATTAATCAACACCATTGCAGCCCTATTTGCTGTTTATCTATGGTTATGAAAATGGAATACTTTCAAAATATTTTGAGTCCAAATACTAGTGTGATGGCAGAATTGTAACTTTCTCCAATGTAATGCAGTACATTAATTATGCACTAACATACAGCATTTTCCTCTGTAGACTATCAAAAATAACCAAAGCACTGCCATGGATAATAATGCACACTTTGATTTCTACCGTTACAGCCCGAAATATTCATGTCTGCGGATACATTTCAAATACTGTACTTACCAAATGATAATCACAGTAGCAGTTATCAAGAGAACAGAGATTGTGGGGACTGTATCTTAACGTGTGTGTACATTGTTTGAATAGGTGATTTTTGTATTCATACCCTTATCTTGATAGTTTTAGTGTTCTACTGGTAAGCGAGACCACCAAGTGAGGGACAGACTGCCACTTTAACGTCAGACTGAGATCCTTCAAACTCACCACCAACCTGAGAATATTATATATTTTTACTACATTCTACTACTTTTAGACTGTGCATTGTTGCCTATAGCTGGTGTATTGCAGTACATTGCTTTGACTAGTTCGAGTTGATTGACCATCTGTTGCCAAAGAGAACCTCCAATTGAATGTCACTCATAATGGTATTTCTAGTTGTGTGGCCTCCGCTACCAAAACATGCTTGCTGCTAGCTAACATTCACCACTGGTATGTGACTGGCGTTAATTTAAACCAAAAGGCTGCTAGGGTTGGGGCTGAGTTTGCACTAGCTAGTTCGCAAGACAATTAGCAACTGGATAACTATTCCCGGACCTCGGAATACGAGCAACCTCTTGACGTTGTATGGTTTTACTTTTGGGGTGGTCTAAGGATTACGTGGGCGGCAGCATTTACGAGTCATGTACGCACGAACCGATTTAAAATATTGAGCCAAACTCTTAAGGTTACAGCTAACGTTATATAGTTGACATTAGCGCATTTAGCTAAGGAGCTAGCTAAATCAGCTCACTCGATTGTCGAGCTGCCTAGCCAGTTAGCTAAAAAGCTAACGTTGTCTCGGCATTAGAGGACACTATACGGCTGCATTTTCACGTTCTAGACAAAACTCACCTTTAACCTGGGTACTATCTATTTTAGTGTTTATTACTTTGTCAGCATCTGTGACAGAAGCCGCGTTAGGGGTACTAGTAGTGTTATTTTGAGCGTCTGACTCCGCAAGCAGCGGAGTACAGACACTTCTGCCGTCCATGTTTTGCCCTAGCAGTTAAGGTCTTGCGCAGTGACGTCACGTTTGTGTTGTCTATGTGTTTGCTGTGAAGAAACATTCTGCCTATAACATGGATGTATAAATCTAAGGATAATCTTCTTCTTAAAGTCACTGGGATAATCCTTAGAAAATATAATTTAAATGTCATAAAAAATGACAATTTGCGAGACACGGCCTATAAAACCACTGGTACTGTAAATTTACAGTTTGTTTTAATTAATGTAGCCTACGGTATCGCCATTAAAAAACTAATTGAAAAGTATCAAAATGTAGCCCATTTGATAAAAAACAAATACTTTTACAATTTAAACTCTAATAAACTGAGCTTTTAGTCAATAGGCCTTTTTTGTTCTATTCAAGTGTCCTGGTAAACCAAGACACTGAGCCAGCATTCACAATACCAGGATCCTGTAACTAAAACATCTAAAGAAAATTCATCCATCATGATTTTTTTTCTGTGCTACTTCTATAACATCTAAGGTTCCTATACTTTTTTTTTACTATACACATATATACAATCTTGGATAGAAAACAATGAAAAAAGTTCATATCAAAATACATACTTTATTATGAGGCATTACAACGTCAACATTTGTTTGCCACAGGGGAAATAAATGTATGCTGGAAAACAACTTTACTGACAAACATAACAAATAGAAGAGATCAGATGATCAACATAAAGTTGTTTCACGTCAAGAAATGGACACTGAAGAAGAAGGTCACCAGGTAGAAAAGCAGTGTAGACTGGAAAGCTGTCACTTTCTTTTCTGGAGCTCTCTGGCTAAAGCATCCAACTGTGAAGAGTAATACATGGGAGTCAGATACACTACGCTTAATACACTTAATAAATAGCTACAGGTCAACTTTTTATTTGTCTGTGGGAATACACATTCTTGTAAAGACAAAACAGATCAAGATTCCCTGTACTGTAGAGTAGATGATCTGATTATATTATCTTGTTCCAAATGTGTAAACGAAAAACACTGATCATGTGTTGATCAAAGAAGAATATTTGGTAAATAACACATTAGCTATTGATCAGAGGTCTTTACCATACCTGTTTAACACGCCCCTTTGATTACAGTAGGACATTACGCAGCTCAAATTACTTTTATTTATACAACCAGCATTCATGCAGCACTTAATAGTGTATTAACTTTATTATTTCACTTACAACAATATTTCTCAGAATACTCCTCCTCTGGGGTCTCAAGTAGCTGCATTCTCCTGCCTCACACAGCTTGATCTCCTCTGAAATCTAAGAAACAGAGAGAGTGAGATCCGGAATATGAGAAAATAGTAAAGGTGTACAGTATATCTTCAATCTTAATGGGAAATGTTCACTGATTGAGAAAACTGGCACACAAACACTGATCCTGACCTCTGACGGGCCGAAAGAGTCCAGCTCTCTCTTGCCTCCAGGGTACCAACCATGGGACCAGTGCTGGGCGTTGGACAGCTGAGCCCCCACACATAGCAGCAGCCCAAGCAGCAAAACCAGTCGAGACACACACATGGTATTCTCACCTGAAGGCAAAGATGGACACCGACTATAAGAGGCTATCATCTTTGATCCTTTTGGTATTTAACTTAGAAAATCAAAGTCAAATTCCGAAGCATTTAAATACCATATTATATTGTCCATCATTCAACTTTGGAATATAGTTTTTGTGTAGCATAAAGATTGAAGTGAAAAAGGCATCCTTGATTTAGTTTTTCCTGCAATAAAAACTCAACAGACTAGACCATGCTGTAAATAGAGTAGAGGTGTCTGTCACCACAAAGCTCTAATTATTTTGCAATAATATCAAGACACTTTGGCTAAGATACAATAATCCTATGAGGTTTAACATTTAGACTGAATTATTTTCTTGAAAGTTTGCATTTTTGCTAAAAAACATTTCTCCATTTTGCTCTCATTTGACAAGTAAAAATGTAAAATGCTTGCTTGCCACACATCAGCTAAATATGTTATTGAATTTAGAACAACATTGTTACCTGTGCTATAACTTCAGGGTCTTTAATCGTTTATCGCCTTAAATAGACAGTTTTCCCCAATTCTATGCTGTAATATTTATAGATTTGTGGAGTTCTTATGACAAATGTAAATCTGCTGAACTAAAATACCAATTCTTAACAGATCAAATCTTCAGGTCTCCAACATTCAGTGTAATAGTTATTCTAATATTTCCAATGTCTTTTTCAGACCGAGTACAGTAAAACTATATAGAAGTGTAAGTAAGCGTCCTTACCTTAGTCTCACAACCTTATCGCTACAGGTGTCCGTTGACGTCCTGCCAGAAGCTCACTCGGCTTGCCCTTCAGTTGGTCAGTTGCTTAAGCTATCTCACAGTTTTACAAGTGTATTACTGTAGAGATTGTCTTCAAACACATCCTCCTCCTCAATATATGTACCCCTCCCAAAACACATTTCCATTATCATTCCCTAATTGCCCCGCCCATCACTGTCCCCTTTGGTCCCTCTGTTCCCAGTGGTGAAATGAACGGTCCCAGTGGACAAGAGGTCAAAAAGACATGGCCAATCCAAATTATCGCCTGCAAACAGCACTGACAGCCCAGGGCTGCTCATCTGCTCACATTACTCACCCTTATCTATATCCAAATACTTTCACTCTGGCTGAATAACAGATTTAAGGTATTCAATTAGAAGAAGAATGAGAAATGGGACCATTCATAATTTCTCAGGTACATTAAAGTAAATACTTAAGAAACTAAAACATGGAAAATGTCTCAAAAGTGCTATTTAATGCATATATTAAAAGTAGAGGGCCACTTACAGATAACTTATGAAACTGTGTTATCTGTAAGTTTATTAGCCTAGTTTCTGGCTTCTATAATCTGGGCCCTGCCAACATTTCTTTAAGTCTGATAGTATTTCACCGTATTGCTCAGCTCAAACTACAGTAGGTGCTTGTCAGAATGTAAAACTCAATAGATCCAATTTCCTCTTTTTTGCACCTGTTTTGACCACAGTGACCCACCACATCCTTCCTTCAACCCCGTTGACCCTTCCATGAGGGGCATCTGATGACACGGGAACAAACACAGTGGATTCCTGTCCAGGCCACTGATGAGGAAAGCTATTTTAGATGCAGAGCCAGTTCTTACTCAGGAAGTGGCTGACAGGGTGACATGTTGCTGTTGACTTGGTTTAACTGCCAGCTTGAGCGTTGTGACACAAGACTGTTTGGTGCCACTGATTGGTTGAAGCGAGATGACTCCAAGATGAGTCAGTGTTGAGACAGGACAACCTGTCAATGTGAAGCAAGAGCAATTACCTTCAGAAGTCTGTGAATAAACCTTTACAAATGTTACATAGGTGGCCATGTTGTTATCTGCACTATGTTTTCTTGCACATGAAGGTTTAGTATCAGAGGTCTGACCATCCTGTCACCTTGTATTTTGTCTTGAGAATTCACAGCATTAATTCCACTAAAATGTCCTCAAGGTTTTAACCAATGACACACTGGTGTGAATCTCTTGCAGGTAAGCATGTTGAATCAACCCTCTCTTAATGTCCTCCCTACGGGCCTCTGCAGATTGAACTTGACAGTAAAAGGTTTTTCACTAATAGTGTATTAATGGATAAAAGAAACCTGTGGATCAAAGTTTTCCTTATCCTCAATCATTCCATCTTGAAGGAGTTGTCAGTAATTATCAATTGCACTTACAGCTAAAAATCACTTCATCTTAATGTTTAGGGACTCACAAGAGACAATAGAAAAAGAAAGGTCAAAGTCAAAGCAGCAAATGCCAATTTGAACAAATGTAATCACATTGTTTAGGATTATACTGGATATCCCTCTGTCTATAATTAGAAATATCACAACAGTGTTGGAGAGTTGGTATGCTACTTTTACAAAACCCTACCAAACTAAATAACAGGTTCATTTACTAGGGTTATACCCTAATCTAAATGTAATGTTTCCTAAAATGTATTCTAGGTAATTAATTGATCAGGGGTGAAGGGTTAAACACTGATTCAAAACCCATACATCTATTGGGTACAGGATTGGCAATTATTTTGTACCATTAGTCTTCACTGCAGACTGAGCTGTAATGATCAGGTTGTCCTGAAGCTTATTACTGAAGGTATATTATCTGAAAAGGTGTAATGTAACTGCACCTGTGTTAAACATTACATTTAAATACATAAGAAATCCAAATAATAAAATGTCAAGCTCTTTATTAGGTTTGAACAGTATCTTGCTTAGAAAGGCCATTTGGCATTATATAATTATATATAATTTTATTATATATATATATAATTATATATACATATATTCAAATGTTGAATAACAAAACACTAGAAACAAACATTGGCAAATTAAAAAATAGGATTTGCTTAAGACAATTATACCAAATTAAAAATGGCCGAAACAAAACATTTCTAATACATTTCAAAATGGTCCCGATACAGTTCAATATACATATTTTTTTATTTTAAAAAAGAAGGGGGGGGGG
>NC_048410.1:8277804-8392702 GCF_013103735.1 Etheostoma cragini | reverse complement strand
GAAAATAGAATAAGCAAGGCAGCAGACAGGAATGAAATATAAATAACCTTACATTATGTACAAAAGCAAGTGGGCCTTTGTCCTTGGACAAAGTAAAAAAAGAAAAGAAGGCGATAAGTGGACAGCAGTGAGTGGAGGTGGACAGGAGACATAAAGGACATTGGACTCGAGTCTTCTTCCAGTCCGACGCTCTAGAGATGGAGATGTATTTTAATTCTCTGGGGCATTCAAAACAATCCACTGGCGGAAAACTCCAGGAATTAAGGCATATGAAACACAGGCAACTGTGTGGTTCCCTTAGTGATTTTGCATAAAATATGCAATACTTTTTGTTTTGGGGGAAAATGTATCATTTTCTGTTAAACATTCGGGTACCCACAATTGATTACTTGTCATGGATACCAATTTTCAGTGATCTGGAATTAAATTAAGCAATTTAATCAAGATTGAATTTATTTAAAAAGTGACCTCAATGTTAGTTTGATCTGCACAATTAAGGAATTAACAGACACGCAACTAGAGGGAATGTAAAAGGAAAGATGACTGCCCCACTCTTCGTTTTGGCCCTATTGATTTGTCATACAAAGAGGTGTATCATCGGTCTGCAGGTGACAGTTGAGAAAATATGTCCAAGTTCGGATAATGCGAAGGACAGCCTTCAGGATGACAGTGGTTGTGGCACATATTTTAATGTTTTACTTTTTGAAAATTTACAAGTGAGCCACTTTTTTTAAGTTCACCATAATAGCAAAGTAGTGGGTGTCATGGGTTGGCACAGTGTCAAATGTTGCTGTCAAATTACGGTGAGACAGTCACGATTCAAGCACAAACAATAAACCCAGTAATTTAAGCATAGACAGAATAGGCAAACAAAAAGCATCCCCTCCTCTCTTAACTAAAGACACAATAAGTGACAATAAAAATAAATGAAGAACATAATGGCACCTAACAAATAGTTTGGACACTTGTGATGAATGGAATGAAAGAAGACCTGAAAAGACATTGAAGATGCACAAATTGCCAACAATTGCAGTGACTGGTCAATTAAAATACCTGCTACTTTAATACCCTACATGGGGCTTACAGAAGGCTTAACGCGGGGCTTTGAGACCTGAAAGAGCAAGTATAGTTGCCATATTCTGATTTTTAGGCCATACTATCATCCTAACTTCATCACTCATTTGGTTCTGTATTTTAAGGGCTTTGCTTTTGGTGCAAATAGTGCATGTTTGTTCAACAATCAACTTTAACGCATTACGCTTCCTAAAAAAATATCAGCATGTAACTTTAATGACGTTGTCCACTATCAATAAATTAGGATCGATTGTGCTCCTCACGTAAGGAAAGGTAATTTAATAAGGGACTGTTAGTGTGATTTAGAGTGTTGTGGGAAGCAATTGTGTAACAGAATGGGGCTGTTATCCATTAAAATAAACATTGATATAGCTTGAAAAGTCTTAAAAGAAATATAATTTTTAATATCATGTCATTAAATTGTGTTCAAATCCAGGCAAGGCTTGAAATCTGAAAACATTTCTAGTGGGAGTAAAACCATTTAAATGTGAGTCAGCTTTGGAGATGAGATTTCAATTTGAAAATCAGTCATTTCCTGAGCTGAACAAGATGACATGTCTGACCTGAAGCTCTGCAGTTAACTGACATCATTTATCACAACTGAGTGCATAGCCTCAATGTAACCTCATCTGAACACCCCCCAACACACACTGTAATTCAAGTGTTTGTGTCCTCACAGGACATCCATTAAATAAAGAAAAACTGAGCCAACATGGCATAGCACACCTCCATTATTTAAGTAACAATGTATTACTTCTTTGAGGAATATGTTAAAAACAGCATTCATATTAAAAGAGACAATCTTCAGCATCAGTGTTCATGGTGGAAAACAAAAAGGGAAATGTTCTTTAAAAGTGATAGTACAGTGCAATGATGCAAGGCTGATATAAAAGATGTAAGAAATGAGAGTTAATTCAGGCAGACTCGAAAGGACACCCCTAGAGAAAAGAAATGCTCAATACAATCTACAAGAAATACTGACGTGCTTCTGTAAACAAGAAAAGAAACATGCTGGGTATATAACATGTTGATTTTTATGATGCAATAATGGGGTTACTTGCGATTGTGTTGTTGTGTTGCAGATATTGTAACAATACTGTAAATAAAATAAAAATGATTTTAGATTTTAGATTCAACATAAAAGCTTGACCAATTCTCTTTAACGTATGCTGTAAAGAAATGTGTATTTCTACTTCAGTAACGTCCTGTTATAGTCCAACAGTCTGTTGTTTACAGATCCTTGAACAGTAAAATAGCGGTCTTGTACTGAATGTCTAAACATGGTTTCAGACTCCCGAGCTGCATTACCAAGGGAGAGAAGGACTTTGGCACTCAGCAGATAGAAGACAGGGATGTCAAAACAGTCTTCTCTGCTACCTTAAGCTCTAGTTCAAACAAAGACACACAAATTAATGGCTCCTGGATTTAAGTGTGTATGCATGGGTGTGGGTGAGGGAAGGGAAGTGTGTGTGTGTGTGTGTGTGTGTGTCTGTGTGTGTGTGTCAACCTGAATATATGAGCTACATCACAGATAGTATGATATCCAATTGTGATTTTTGAAACCCTGAAACTTAAAGGGGATACATTTTCAAGTGGCTCGATAGATGGAACTAAATATGTGTGAAGACTCTGCATGTGTGTGTGTGTGTGTGAGAGTGTGTGTGTTTGTGTTTGTGTGTGTGTGTGTGTGTGTGTACTGTTTGAATGTCTAGGAGTGAAAAACTGTCCAGCTTTTGTCTGTAAATGTTCTGCTACAACACACGTTGCTACAGCATGGCTCTGGCCAAGCCAAAATGTTTTAAGTCTCTGTCCCTAAAAAGTAAAAAACAAAAATCCAAACATCATCGCCTCGACTCTGGATTTTTTACATTAGCATCCAAAGCGTTGGATTTATAGTCATATATATTTATATATTTATACCAATAAAATACATTACAGGTGCCACCCAAAAATGCAGCCAAACTCAAAACTGTGCCTGAAACCAAAGTAATAAGATGCAACACAGTTAAGTATATATACATGTGGAGGAATAGCAAATAGAGGTGAAGGGCTGTATTAACAAGACCAATATTACAAAATTTTCAAGAAGGCATCTGCGTTACTTTGTCTGTCCTACTGCGCTGCCCTGTCCTCCGGGCCGAGGCCTCGATTCCCTTTTCCTGCGGGCAGTTCATCCCATCCACAGATTAAGCTGTGATGAGTCTTTTCTTTTTTTAATCCATCAGATGGGAATATGCAGCTTTCTGCATGGTAATGTATGTGTGTGTGTGTGTGAGTGTGAGTGTGAGTGTGAGTGTGAGTGTGTGTGTGTGTGTGTGTGTGTGTGTGTGTGTGTGTGTGCGTGTGTGTGCGTGTGTGTGCGTGTGTGTGTTCTGGGGCGTGTATATGCTTGTATGAAGTGTATGCAGACATCCATCCATCCTTCCATTGCAGGTTCCTACTTGAAGTTGGCGTAGTCAGAAAAGGCATCTATATACTCCTGGACCACTTTGTAACAGAACTCGTACTGCTCCTGAGGAAGGGAAAGGGCACAGGAGAAACAGCTATGTCAGTTGGAACTACCAACACTTATTTTCTGAAATCTGTCACATATCACTGATCCTTTAAGGCTAACAGTACAAACAGCAGTACAATCACACAGCTGTAGTTTAAAGTTCTCATATTATGCCCATTTTCAGGTTCATTGTTGTATTTAGAGGTTGTACCAAAAAAAGGTTTGAGTTTCGGGCTATTTTGACTGAACTGGGACCAGTAATCCCCACTTCTTGCCAGAAACTTATCTTGGCCAGGAAATAGTCCAGCCCATTATTCAACTTGACACAGCGAGTTGTTGTTTTTACACTTTTTTTTTAAAGATTAATCAAACAAGATATAACATGTTAGTTAGAGCCAGGATGGCACCCTGTTTCCAGCCTTTATTCTATGCTAAGCTAAATTAAGCAGCTGCTGGATCCAGTTTGATATTTACCTTGTAAACAGGAGAGTAGTATCAACCTTCTTACCTGAGATCAACTTTCTACATTTATATGTTCCACGGTTTAAAAAAACTGTTTAATGACATAAATCCTATTTTCAAATCTCTACCAAAACCATGACCAGTTACTCCTTGGCTAGAGCCCAATTTAAATACCAATATTAATGGAAATACCCAAGTTGTTGAGATACCCCGTGCTGAGAAATACACTTACAGCAATGTAAATAAATAAATCCTTAGCAGTAGTATTAAATCTAGCTTTTGGTTTCGGAATTCAATCTGTTGCTTCTTGTGGAAAAAAGGGCAACATATGCATTTTTTGAAAAGGGATTGTCACAAAATCCTTAATAAATGTAAGGAGAGCAAATGTCTCACTTTTTCATAGGAGATTGACTTGCTTCTTATTGGGCCCTTATGATAAATGAATAATCTAAAGTGTTTTCCTATTAAGGTTCAAAGGGCCACTCACCAGTGTCTGCACCATGTGTGGTCTCTGCAGTCTGAGGCTCTTGACTGTCTGGAAGACATCCAGGATGCCCTCTGCCTTCACCCTCTCTAGGACTGTACTCAACGCACAGAAAGTCCCCGTCCGACCAGCACCAGCACTACGCATGCACGCAGGCACACGCACACAAACACACGCAGAAATAGAAACTTTAATATACACAGTGCTGTAATATGCAGAGCATACATCAACATACAACAGCATGTCCATGTGTAACATACACACAAAAAAAAGAAAGAAAAAAGAAAGAACAAAGCACTGTTTCTGGCTGCAGTTCAAACGTCCCAAGGAAGAAGAAATATTCTCCTTAGCGGTTTTCCTGTGATTTACTAGATGCAACAATGGCCCAGACACAAACTTGCACACTTGATTGCCAGAAGCATTACCTTGTGCAACAGTAACACAAAGGATCAATATAATTATCTTATTATCACAGGCTGTGTTTCCTATTTTTTCTTACACTGGAACCTACAGGCAAAACCATCAGCATTTACCTGCAGTGCACAGTTATGGGGTGATTGCCAGACTGCTGCTGTTGTTTCTGCACCGCGGCGATTATGTTGATCATGCCTTTACCGTCAGTGGGGATGCCTACCTCTGGCCAGCCATGGAAATGAAACTGACGCACCGCCCGAGCCTTGTTCTCCTGGGAAGATGGACAAGGTCAAAAAGGAAGAGATTAGTTAGAATTGCAATGATTGTTGTGTGTTGCGTATTATCAGGGCTTCAAAAGGCACAATATTAATTGATAATATTTGTCATGTAGTGTGTTTGTATTGGGAGCGTCTGTCTTTTGTTACCCTGTTGTTGGTGACTAGGAGGTCACGCACTGTGTAGCTCTCGCTCTCCTCCTCCCTTTTAATCTCGATGGAGATGTCCCCAAAGACTACCACTCCATCACTAGGCCAATACTGAGCGCACTTTTCCTGCAGGACCCATAATGGAGATGGTCAAATTACGAAGCTCACCAGCATGCTAAGATTCTGAACATTTCAAAGAAATCTAAAATATTAATGTCATCAAAATCTCTGGATAGTAATTATAAAATTCTCCAGATGGCAAAACAGTAATAACTATTAAAGAGAAAAACTCATTCAAACTACCGTAATCGTTAATTACATGAGCATGAGAAGGGAACTGACATCAAACCCATCATGTTTGCCGGAAATAACTGGATTCTAAACTTCCAGTGCTGGAAATTAAAGATGATTTTCTGGTAGTACTGATCAACTTCAGCAATTACTTTGCAGTAGCATTAAAAACATCTGGATAACTTGGTCACTAATACGTTAGATCACATTTTATTAAATGTATGACATGATTAAGAAATGCTGGATATCCACTAAAGATCCAGACATTTCCCTCAGATTATTACCATGTTCCACAAGACTGGTGGCGTCAAGTTAGCATTGAGTAGAATATCTAACATCAATATTCTATTTTAGCCAGTTATTGACCTGATATCTGATACTAATGTTTGTATCCGCACACAACCACACACCTGCCCTCTCTCCTCCAGCTCAGTAAGCATGACAATGGAGCAGCTTCTCCACTCCCAGATCATCCTCCAGAAGTCCTCTATGGTGTGCTGAAGTGGGCCTTGGCTCGCCATGTAGGAGTCCTTCTGGCGGTAGCCCTGTGACCAGAAGCAAGACATGACAAGAAGTGATGTGCACGGGGAAAGGGCAGATGAAAGGAGGGAGAAAAGCGGACTTTAAACACCCAATCAATTGCTTGCATTAATGCAATGATCCATTCTTATCCAGTTGCTATCACACTCACATCAATGAAAGAGGCATTGACGTAGTCCGTATTCTCCTCTCCTCGTTTGACTGGAATGATTACTCTGTTGAACTCATCTATTAGAAGCAAGAAGAAAAATTAACTTTGACTGATAAAAAGCTTTTCAGAGTTGACTTAGGGACTATACATCTGCTATTCCATTATGTGCATCATGGCGTTCATCACTAATACTGTATAAACCCACAGCTGCATCACTCACATGGAATTATCTGCAGGACTCTGTTCTTCTTCATGTTGGCGGGCAGGTTCCCAGTTCTCATCTTGTCATTCTGAATCTTGATGGATGTCAGTTTCTAAAAAAAGCGATCACAACTTAAGCCTCAGAGCATTTGCAAAATAAACATCACAGAAGAACTTTGGATACCAATTGTTCTCACCCAAAACAGTTTAGACGGAGAGGTATGATAAATGTCTCTTTGGGAAATAATAACAGGTAAACAGACCTTGAATTCAGCCTCCAGCCCACTGCAGCCAGCTCCAGGTGAGGGGGCGTATAGTTTGGCAAGGTGGGACTCCAGAGAAGTCACCTCCAGCTCTGTGTCTCCATACAGGTAGTGCTCTAACAACGCCTGGAAGATGAACACATACTGCATCTGTGGGACAGAGAGAAGGTGGTGAAGAGAGATTGTAAGACAAAAACAAACAAAAACTAAAAACACTGCATCATGGGAAAGACTGAATTCATGTGTGTCGACACTGGACTCACATCAGTCTGGACCATTTGACAGCGCTGGGCTCTGATTCTGGTGACAAAGCCAAACACGTCCACCTTCCTTTCGGTGTTCATCATGTCCAACATGGCATCAATTACAATAAAGGTACCTGTCCTCCCCACGCCCGCACTAACAGACAGAAATATGACAGGTTGTGAGTTGTATGTGGCATCCCAACAAAAACACACAACAAACTAGGCATTAGGAAGAGTGTAAGCTTCTATCCACTTACCTACAATGGACCACAATGGCCCCGGCATACTGAGGGTTATAATTCTTGACTTTCTTGAGGAACTTGAGCATGCCAATAGGGGTGAAGGGCACCCCAAAGTCTGGCCAGCTGGTGAAGTGGAACTGGGTCACAAGCCTCTGAGGCTTCTTCCCAGACACATCTCCCACCTGAAATTCAACCAGGTCATAGACCAAGCCACAACAAAATGAGTATTTTTTATCTGTAGTGCATGCCCTGATACTTTTTCAAAAGATGACTGTAGATACAAACTACACCAGTGTTTCTTGTGTACGTGTGGAGGATGAACACAGAATTAAACATGTATATCCTGGTATCCAACTAACAAGGTATCACCTGTTGGATGCAGAACTTGCGGATTGTGTAGTCCACCAGAACCATTGTGTCCTCTACAGACACGCGGATGTTCCCGTATGTCCAACAGCCCTGGTCCGGCCAGTACTGGGCACACTTACACTAAAACACAGAGAGTCGAGCACACTCATAACACGGTGTGCAATAACAGCCTCAATTGGTTTCAGTTATGGGAGAAAAAGGGTGAGAATATAACTGAGGTTATCCAAATGAACAATATTCTTACTATGTTACATCTATGAGAGAAGGAATACAGTGAAAAAGCAAAGAGAGATTCAGGTGAACTCGTGATTTGAAGACTAATCATGCTTGCCCTCACACAACGATTCACACGGGGGTTTAAAAACATCTACAGTTTAAAGGTGCCCTGCCACACAAAACCGTTTTCCCTTGCTTTTAAAAAAAATATGTTAGTTCCATATGTGTTTGTGTTATGTTGTGAATCTGAAAATGAACTGATTCCTCCTCTGTCAGCTCTAGCCACTGAAAAGAAATAAGTGGAGAAATCAGGCCAATTACAAACGCTGGTCAGTCTGATGTCATGTTGCCTGAACTCATTACTATTCATGAGCGCCCAGTTGCGCTGAGTAGAGGATGCTGATAGCCAGCCAAGCAGCTTAGCTCTCTTTAGCTAGTTATTGAGAACTGGCCCGAATCGAGCTGAACTTTCCTGCCGGCTTTCTTTAACGCACTAGAATGACTTGAAAGAAGGTAACCAAGACATTTTTTCCACAAAATGTTTGTTCATGGTAGAACTTTAGACATTAACAATTAATAAAATATGTGTGGCATGGCACCTTCAACTAATTTTACAGATAAAAAAATTACTTTGAAAATAAAGACATGTTAAACATGAAACCAATGCGGAGGTTCAAGATGATTTTGGTCCCTGGTGCTTTTAAAACAAGGGTAACCGCTCTTTTTTATCTCAACTGTGGATGTACAGTATACTCTATACAAAATGCATAAGTGTCATTTGAAGCTGTTGTATAATCTTATAAGACACAGAGTACAAACACAAGCATCATCATCGCTTCTGCTACCCTACCTCTTTTCTCTCCTTGAGATTGGTCACCATGACAATGGTGACTGTGTTCTGCTCCCAGATCATCCTCCAGAAGTCATTTACCGTTTCCTCCTTGGGCCCTGAGAGGCCGAGACAGATACAGAAACTCAAAGGACAAGTAATAAGCTAATTATCAAGGAGCTAGTTTGGTAAATAAACTACTGTGTCGTTTTTTTGGCTGCCAAAGAAGTCATTATCCTTACCTTGAGCTGCAATAAACTTATTTTTCTCTTGGTAACCCTGCAAATTAAAGAAGTCAAGAAGGGAAATTAGGATGTGACACAATATATTTAGAGCAGAATAGTGCTGTTTGTGGCAAAATGCTGCACTTATACAAACATTTATAAAGGAGGCGTTGACGAAGTCAGAGTCTGGGACTCCCTCCAGAGATGAGAGATGCACTCTGGAGTGATCATCTGAGAGAAAATGAAGAGAAGAAGGAGCACAATAATGACACATGGTACACTACAATCTTTTCATTCTGCCCACTGAAATATAACTCAGTAAATCACTTTTCTGTCTTTGATTGTCAGCCATTTGATCAAAAACATGGGTGTACTGGTGATGTTTCAAGAAGCTTAAAATAGTATATAAGTTACACTGAGTGCTTCTTTATTAATGTCAGACAGTGTTGTGGTTCTGTCGTCACTCACATGGCAGGATGTTGACATATCTGTTCTTTTCTTTATTCTCTTCTTTGGAAGCAGCGTCACATGATGCCTGGATGGGGCAGACTGGCAGCGACTAAACACACACAATAAAAATACATTTAGATAACAGGGACGTAAAGCAGACAGAAGCATTTCAGTTTCAAATCATGCTGTTTGACCCTGTACATCATTTCAGTAGGCTTCATCTTTTTGCCGCTGTGTGTTGAATACAGATAACCACAAATGTATTTTTGTGCAAATGTGCTGCAGCATTAGGCAGATCATCTGACTAATGCAATAATGTGAGATATTACATGTCTAATACCATCATGGAAGCTAATTATTTCAGCTGTTTATCATTTATATGAGCTAACTATAACTATCTTTAAATCTTTTTCTTCTTTTAGCTAACCATTTATCCATAAGTTGTTTTGCCAACTTTTTCAACTTTGCTAGCTTGCCAATTAGTTTCCATGCACACTCAATTGCAACATGTGGAAATACGCTCTGGGCTACAAGTAACCCTGGTTGGGATTCATTTATTTCGGATACAGGGAAATGGGTTAAAGGTGAATATCATGACCAGTATGTTATCAGAGGTGCGTGTGTTTGAGTGTGCCATACATTAAACTCTTCCCTGAAGAGCTTGTTGTCGTCGGCCATGCGGCGGTTCATTTCTTCCTCGAGTTTGTCGACGGGAAGGGGCGGGTACTTCCTGTTTGTGCTGGGTGAACGGGCCAATAGTGGCACAGTCTGAAGTTCTGTGCAGTTGAGGAGGAAGGGAGGTGGCAGGAGTGAGGCGAGGAGGGAAGGAATGGGAGGGGTGACACAGGTGGAGACAAAGACATGGGAGAAGAAGGTAAGAAAATGAGTTGGCAAGTAACACTGACTTCACCATTCGGTGTCTTTTCTAAAGATGCCCACCAGATGGCGATGTGATTCAACACTGTGACATTATGAGGGCGATAACTGCAGCCCTGTTGGTTAGGTAATCACAATGAACAAAAGCTTTCTGCTATCTGTTAGGGAAGCAAGATCAATCAAGTCTTATCAGAAACAACTCAGAGTAGCAAGTTTGGTCAAACCAGCTGTAAATATTTGGTGATCAAAAGCAAAACAAATAAATTAACGCTCAGTGCGTATGTGGTCACATCTGTTGACAAATCTAAAGACGATACAAACTAATGCATGCATAGCTGTTTTACCTGTATCCTCTGATCTACCATTGGTCAGTCTAAAGGAGTTGGAATGGCTTCCCGCCTGCTTGTACTTCTTAAACCTGCCAATCAACACAGATAAAAGTATATATTAATACACACAGTCTCTCTTACATGCATACGCACACACAAATAAACACACAGTCTCACAGCTGAATGCCAATCAGTCATTGCCATGGTAACAGGAGCACCATAGGCCTTCACCACAGGTCTCTTGCTAAGTGTGCCATGAGTAACATTGACGGCACTTCACCAACCTGAGCATGTAGAGGATGATGATGATGAAGATGATAACCAGCAGGGAGGACAGGGCCACCATGACTGCTATGATTGGCATGTCATCAGACTGGTTGTTGTCTACATCAGAGACAGAAAGAAAGGGGAACATACATCGTTTGTACCATGTATTACATTTAAACAAAATAAGCTTGGTTAGGTTACTTGTGGTTTGTAAATATTCTATCTATCTTTAAATTGCGCAATCATTTTATAAGTGCATTTCTCTCAAACAATTAGTAACGTGACAGGTGTCTTGCTACGGACAAGAGTAAGTGCTGTGCCAAGTTTGTTACCGTCTTTGACCCTTTTCTTTTTTTCCTGCAATCAACGTTAGCTACATGATTGCTGGATATACCAAACTTACTTTCCTTCACCTTTCTGGAGCACACGCTGATAGCTGAAAGGAACATTGCGATTGTTAAATAAAGGTGCTACGCTTTTTCAAATCTATTTTTTTGCTAAGAGGAAACCATTTGCCAACACTAAATATCAAACAAAAACCAGATCCCGTATAGTAATAAGTTGCTGTGAGCTTTAGCCTACATTCACCACTTCTAAACAGAGGCAGAATATAAAGTAATCTTTGAGATTATTACTACACAGCGCTGTGTGATGTGAGAAAATCTCAGAGCTAAACCAGGCAGACACATCACTTTTCATCAGACTCACCCCGAGTTATTAAGTATACTGCTAATTAATAACATTACTGTCACCAACGTGCCCCCGCGAATTAAATCGCCTACTTCACCGGTAATTGCTAAGCCACTAAACCAGTATGGTAATTAACACCTTTCCGGAAATGTTAAATTTGTTAACGACCATACGACACAAGACAGCACTGTCTCTCTCTTGCACGCACACACAGGCATGCACGCACCCACTCACACATGGTTGATTAACACAGATAGGTGCTGAATAGCTCTTATAACGGGCTGGGTGTGTAGCGCACTGCCACAAGTCCATGACGCTAATAACCACATTTTCATTTCATTATGATATTTTGTGATTACATTCTAAAACAATCTCTGTGGAGTAAACCAGTAAGTCAGTAGTAGGGTATACAGGGGAGTTGCATATGAAGTGGTTTGGGGTCCTTCTGTAAGTAACTTTGGGGTACAATGTTGTTTTAAAGAATTTGACAAGCAGCAATACCACAGTCAAGCAATCGGCCCCTTCCAAACAGGCATATTTAATATATATTCAACAGGCACTGCACTACTTTTACTAATGTCACACGTTTATCAAGAAATAATACAATATCAACTTAACACTGAACAATAATTCTACCAAAATTTGATATGTTGTATACGTTTTCTTTAATCCGTGCAAAAAAAACTAAGTCATTGAAGGCAGTCACTCTGTGCTGCCAATAAAGACTCCAGCATATTCCAGCAACAACCCCAAAAACCAACAACCCCAAAAACCACATAAGAGCAAGACATGACCTGTTAATTTGTGAGTTTTATAGGTGGCAGAGGGAGGCTAGCAGTGTGTCTCCATATCATGCTATGCTAAGATAAGCAGCGGCAGCTTTCTATTTAATGTCCAGACATGAGAGTGATATATGCACATTACCGACTAATTCATTAATCTATTTATAATTTCAGCTACAATTGAATAGATGAATAATGGCTGTTTAGAGGCCACAAAATACAGTTTTCATTTACAATAAGACAAAACAGATAGTTAAAATAAAATATGCTAAGGACATATAGTGCCCTTTTTCCCTCTTTCAACACCAGCCTGCATCTTTCCTTTCCATAATGGTTACCCATGTTAATATTTCATTGGCCTTCCACAGCCACTGAACACAAATGGAGATGCAGAGAAAGTGCAACAGGCTGTCCTTTGGATCGAGCCGATAAATCACAGTTTAACTAAGGGTGGACTCTATGCGTCTATAACTGGTTTTACCCAAGATGAAAGCAAACACAAAGTGATGGTAGAAAATACTGAAACATTTAGGAGGTTTGCTGTCAACTATATGAATTATTTAAAGTTTAAATATTACATCACATATTTGCATCCCATACTTTATGACATAAGATAAAAAAACATCATGCCGCTGGCTGGTGAAAAAACACTGTGGACAGATGAGTTTAAAGCCTAACTCTCGCCAAAATGCAACCTAGAGTCTTTTTGGGAATGTACCCAAGTCAAACTTTTGTTTAAAAGCATAATTAGGACAAAAGCCCCACTTTAACATTTACCGTATTTTCACTTTTGGTCAAATGGCCTTTTGACTGGGAGTGCTACGGGCACTTCTACGATAGTATCAAAATCACTAAGAAGGCTCGACACAACATGAAACTTTGCTCCAAGTATCACCAGGGGCTCTACGCATGAACTCGAGCATTGAGAATATTGTTTGTGTACACAGAGTTTACTAAAAAGAAAGATGGTTGGATTTTTCGCTCCCCACTATCTTGCCAGTTAAAAAGTCTCGGTATAAACAAACAATGTACATGTTTAACTCAAGATAATGTGTAGCACCCCTGATGATACTTTGAGCAAAGTTTAATGTTGTGTCGAGCCTTCTTAGTGTTTTAAAAATAGTAGTACCCCTAGCACCCCCAGTCAAAAGGCCATTTGACTGAAAACGATAACACAGTAAATCTTAAAGTGGCACTTACGTCCTAACTATGCCTTTAAACAAAAGTTTGACTTGGTTTGATAGTTTGATTTGATTTACAAGTTTGATTTTTTACATTCACAAAAAAAAAATAGTTTGCATTTTGGCAAGAGTTACGCTTTAACAGTACAAATTAGATATTACATGGACTAAGTTATCCATTATATGTGATGTCTCCTGTTGATTACAATAGCTAACCAATTTGTATATGTTGTCACCATGTGCATGAGTTGAAGGCAATCCATTTGTCTTCTTGGTGACCTTTCACTAACATAGTTAACACAAAAGACATGAGATTCGCCTAAACAACAACAGGACTTTGGTGTACAAAAAAACCGGCTGCCATTTGTGTGCTGATGACTGGCCGATAAGACACATGAGGCCAAAACAAAAGAAGAGATCTTTCTAGAAAGCTGCAGCGTAGTGATGACAATGCAATGACAAAATCAGCTGTTCAATTGGCAGAGTCAAAATTCAAGAAAGCTCTTAACATTACAGACAAAATATGCTGCAAAGAATGCATTATTTTACTTTATGCTCTATATGCACTTTCTGGGGGAAGCAGTTTGGAACGCCGACCAGATATGTTGCATTTTCAGACAAAATTCCCAGGACTTTTCAGTGTTCACCCTCGGACAATCTGTACATTGAAACGAGCAGCAGCACAAAAGGTTGTGGGTATCATGTGGAACTGACACAGCCTTGACAGATCCAATGCAATCTAGAATGGCTCGCAGCCCTCCACACAAGGTCCACAGACGGCCAGCGGGAGACAATAGAGCAATCACATGACACCTACAAACTCATGAAGTGATTATGTTATACAAAGGACATACCAATTAGCATTACGTGCACATCTGTTGTGTTTATGTTGACCAGGAGTGCATAATGCATGAACTTCTACAGCTTCCCTTTAGTTTCAAAATTGTTTTAAACATACCATCCATCTGAATCAATCAGTGACATTCCATAGTGATTTGAGTATTTCTCTATCATAATGTAATATGAATGATTAATGTGAAAGAAAGGGGTGCTGATCATGTTATAAGGATTTTATTTTGATAGTCTGTAAACAGAAAAAAGATTGAGTATTTCTTAAGCTTTAAAGTATTGAAGTTAAGTGTAATGCTAAAAACTGAACAGCATCCGATAAAATGAAGACAATGCATATGAATCCTCCCTGAACACCGGTTGTTTTCATATTAAAATAACAGCTTTTGGCAGTGTCTGGGTCATCTAGTTTGGAGGTACTCTGAATCTTGTGGATGACTGATCAAATGCAGGTGTGTCACGTCAGGATATTTCCAGCGCTGCTACAATGGAGTCTAAAAGCAGAAAAGTGTCCAACTATCTAAAATATTAAAGGTCGACTCTTGACCAGAAAACTCACTTGCTCGCTCTTTCTAGCTGTTGCTGCTGCTTTGCCAGCCCGCATAAATAACACACAGCTAGATAGAACAATAAAACAAAAAACTCTGACACTCTTACGTGGTTCTAGAGTATACCATCAATCTGTGATGTTTATGTATTCTAATGAAGCTTTGTTTTTGTTGTATCCAAATTTCCTTAACCTTTTGTGTACATACTTCAGTCAGGCCATGTTCACATGGGCAATAAAATGTGTCATGGAGGATCTGATGACAAGTGGCGGCTCTAAATACATGCTTTAACACACCCAACATGTTTTGAGAATTCAAACCAAATTTAGGAGGAACACATAAGCACACATAAGGACTTCAGTCATCTTATAGTGTGTGCAAAGTAGGAAAAACCTCTGTACATCTGTAGTATACAGTTGTATACAGTTGATCTGCCAGTGACAAACAACTTGGATAAGAACAACCACTACACAACAGTCACTGTGTCTATTTTTTTAGTTTTAGCAGCACTTGGAGTTCTTGCCACAGCAAAATTCAAATGTAAGCAACAAAGAAAATTCCACAAATAATACAATCCACAAATACCTACCTAGGTACAAGAGACACAGGGTCTAAACAGTGCTTTAATGATCTTCCACCCTTCTCTGAATGACTGAACAACTGCAGGGAATGTGAGAATGGTAACTTGTAGGTTTCATGCACGGACAGAGTGATAGCAAAACCCACGCCATGGCAGGTGGGTGTTTTTCCATTCAAGATAAAATGAGTCACCGCTTCTCTTATCACAAGTCAACATCTCGTTCTGTTGCTTCGTGGCATTGTGGACTATTGAGGCTCCCATTGGTAGTGTACCTGGCCTCTCTGTGTCTTTGTTCCACAAAGTTTCTGCCCAAATAAAGTAAGTTTACACACAAGCCCTTGCTTTTTGACTTGGGGATAGTGCTTCAGGGGGAATTACACCCCCCCATCCCCCAAAATAAATAAAGAGAGATTATATATTCACACACAAAATCAAGAAACACACGGTGCCCTGAATATACACACTCACCATGTGGGCTGGTGTCAGAAGTGAACCCCATCCCAGGTTCTGTGGTGGTCTCTGTCTCGACGATGAATAATTCCTCATCAATAAAATCTGTAGTCAGGGCGTCTGTAGGGGAGGCTGTGGTGATGTTGTCAACCCCGACCAGGGTGGGAGGAGGGGGAAGCTCGGTGCTTGGTAGTGCCTGGAGGGCATGAGTTGGAGCTGGAGGTGAGGGAGCAGGGACTGGTAACACCCGCCTGGTGGCATTGGGACCCGCTAGTTGTACATCCTCCTCACCAGCTGGGCTTGTGGTCGTTGTTGTAGTTATTGTCGTCACCGGGAAGACTGCGGTGGCGAGCGTTGTGGGTGGGCCTGTGGGTGCTTGTGTGCGTGCGACTGTGAAGTTGAGGGAGGGTGCTGCCGGGGGGTCTGTGGGTTTGACAGTGATGTTTGGAGGACCTGGGAAGAAGAAGACAGCAAAGTATCATTTAATTTTTTCACTTTAAAGCTGATAACCTAAAACGGCAAGTTAGTTAAAGTGCCCATATTATGAATACAAATTTGGGTTGTTATTTTGTGTCTCTGGTGCTTCCACACTTCCAGACTTGGAAAAAAAACTATCCAAGCAGTTTTGAGTGAGATACAGGTTTCTGAATGTCCTCTGCTTTCTGTCTCCGGGTGAGCTGTTCCAAATCTGCACAGCTTTCTACGTCACTAGCCAAGATGAGGTGGCTAACCGTCGCACATGCTAGCGCTAGCATGCTAGCGCATTCCCAATGGCAAAACACTGATACAATACTCACTAGTTCACCATAATCTACAAAAGAACTACTTACATGTCCCTGTTGTACCTGTTCAACAGGTATAAGTGCCCCTTGTTTAGAAGAAGTCTCCCAGCTAATCCTGCCTTGTACTGACCAAAGTTGGAGAAAGAGTTATCTAGCTGATGGGATCTCACCTTGCTACTGTGCATGTGCGCCTCCCAACAAAGATAGTATAGAAGTGAGATGTCTCACTCTGTAGCTAAAACAGAGACCTAAACACACAGGGTTAAAAGAGGATCTTGCAGCAATGTGTGGTAAAACAAAAATATGTTTATTGAAAATTAATCATGTAATCCTATTCTGGTACAACCTCAAAATACAATTATGAACCTTAAAATGAGCATAATATGGGCACTCTGAGCAATTTCACATAGGTGGACATGGTTCGTACTTGTGATGGGGACATGATCCTGGGCTGAGGCCCAGAGGGCTAGACCGAGCAGCAGGAGCAGGGGACACACACCCATTCTGCCCTACATGGAGGATGCACAACAAAAGGGACAAGAGGGCATTAGTCAAAACAACCTCAAACCTCATTCAGGTCAATAATAAAAGTTACCCAGTGTTGTTTTTATTTAGATCATAGATTCAGGATTTATGTGTTGAATAATCCACCATATATTTTTTGTAATCTTCTATCCTAATCCCACATGCACATTTTTGGAAGGTAATGCTCTCATAACAGAAATGAAAATGAAATACTTGCATAATGCCATGTGTGTGTGCCAAATGTTGCTTACCTGAAGAAGCGAAGTTGGCATCAATCACTCATTCGCACAGCGTGGTCCTATAACACAAACAGAAGACATTATTTTCTTGTGCAACATTCTACACGACACATTTGCTATATCTTACTCCTTGCAAAAAGTTTTTTGCAAGATCAGTATAAGAATTGTAGGACAGCATTACTCTGAGACACGTAGACATAAATATTTGGTCTATTCAGAGACACAGGTGTGAAGTTAGCACTTAATTCAAGTTTTTTCCCTAATTTTTATTAGGGCTTGACCCCACCAAACCCCATCTACGGAGAACCTGTTCACTCCCTATTATGCCGCATTGTCCCGAAATTGGTTGCGGTTCCGCTGGCGGTGATCACAGATGAGTGCAAAACGAATGGGACTCTATGGAGCTAGACTGCTAAATTTGTCTCTTTTATCTGTTTGCCGTTGAGAAATATCAGATTTGATTGTAGTTTTTGCAAGTTCAACGTGGATTATAGGCCGAAAGTTGAATGAATGAGTACTTATGTCCTTTCGATTTGTTAGAAGTTGTGGCGTTGTTGCACATAACACGCTACCATTCGGCTAACGAATGCTGATTGGTCTCTACGACCAGATATGCCGCTTCAAAGCACAACCAGAATATCAGAGTGAACATTTTGGCGTGGCCTCTTTCTAGCACGTGTACAAACAGGGAGAACCTAAACTGTCCGAAGTGTTGTCAATGCCTCAAGAGAAAAAAGGAAGGGATTCAGAGCTTTCCGTAAAGCAGCATCTCTGAACATATGATGTGTATAACGTCATTGACATTTTAAAATGCTTTTTAGAACAAAAAAACAGCTTTAAAAAAATCCAACACCTAGCAGGGTGTATTTTCTTAGGTCTTCTTTCAAATGCAACATTCAAATTAATAGACAAAAAATGATATCCCGATAAAAGTTGATTTTGAGGGGTATAGCTCCATAGAACACCATTTATTCTGCACTCACCTGCGATCAACCCCAGTGGAACTCTGGTGGAACTGCAAGCAGTTTAGAAGCCGGAAGTATTAAGAGAATGGAAGTTCTTCCATTATTAGAAATTCTTTGACCACACTTTACATTATTAACTGGCAACTTCCTGTGGAAGCTTATCATGTTGATAGGCTCATATCATATTTTGATTCTACAAAATGTGGTGCTTCAAATGATATTAAAATGATAGTTTGATCAAAAAATTTAAAATGAAACCAAAAATAACAAAACAGTCTTATTGTTACATCATTTAATTTACTAATCTTCTATTTTGTAAAAGGGTTTCATCCTAAAAATGTGCTGTGTGTGTTACATACACATACATATATTCATCACCAGGAACATGACCAAAACAGAATTAGTGTCACATTTAAATTCCTGCAGTAACAGTGAATCAGCACTCAGGACACTCTTTACCCACAGATATGGGGATGAGCGAGTGGAGGCCAGAGGATAGACAAACTTGGAGAAAGCATGACAGCGGCTGGGTGGTCGTCCTGGCTGACAGTGAGTCTTTTGTATAATCCCGGAGGCCAACAACACTGTTGTCTCCCTGACTGAACTGTTATAATCCTTGGACCTAATCCCGTGGTCCTGACCCTGGAATAATCCAGACCGTCTGCCACTGTTTACAGAGATACTTCAGCAATACACAATTCAGCTACATCACACAAACTGATACTTTACATCTGGGATTATTGCATCAGTGGGCAGAGGATAAATTGGTCGCTAAAAGCTCTAATAGTGCCAGTTGCCAAACTCCTGGGGTTTTAAACTAAACTCCTTCATTTGTAGTACTTACACTCGGATTTTAGCAGAGCGCTGTTCGGCTCTGACTGCAGCCTGAAGTTATGTTGTCAATGAGAATGCCATTCACCTACAAATCTAATTGTTGCTATCCCTCTTTCTCTCTGTCACCCATCCATGCATCCCTATAGTCAGCAAATCTCTGCTTCCTATAAACAATTCATGCATTGAGAAAAAAGGACCATGGATACATCTAGGAAGTACTTTTGTATACACACTGCAGGGATTTTGGAAAGGTTTTTGTAACACTTTACTTGAAGGTATCTACATGGGAGTAACACAACATTGTCATGAAAACTTGACACTGTCATGACACGTGAACCCTAACTTGTTGTTATGACATAACCGAAAGAGACTTACTAAAAGAAGTCATTCCTACAGGTTCATGACTTGTTTATAATGTTTATGACACGTTCATGACAGTGTCATGTCACTATTATGTAGATACCTTCAAGTAAAGTGTTACCAAGGTTTCTTTTGGCACATTATTTAAAGACAAATGAGAGCAGGATGTGCTTTTGTTCACTACATCGACATGTTTCTAAATTTGACAGGAGGGTCTTGAATCACAAGTGTCTCTCTGTACCTTACTGATTGAATTAGATTGTCGTTAAGGCTGCAAATAATTATTTTCATCATCAATCTGCAGATTATTTTGTCAATGGACTGCTGAGTCGCTAATATAAAATGTCAGAAAATGATGTAAGTGTCCCTGCAGCTTTCCACAGCCTGAGGTGATATATACAAATGTCTTGTTTTGTCCAACCAACAAAATTTTGTTCAAATAATTGTTTTAGCTCTTTTATTTCTAAATCACCTCCATAGACAGAAGAAAAACAGCCTTTACATACCCTTTGCATTTTTCACAGTTAGTGAGATGCAGGTTGGTACATTGTTATCCTGGCCAAATACCATTTTAAATTTATTAAATATGTATTTAAATTCTGCCAGTGAGTAACAGGTGTGGTCAAAAAAGCAGAAAATACTATTGTTGCACTGTGTCTTTCTACACTGGTAGTTTGTCCAGGTTTCTGTTAGGTCATAAAGTGCATGTTGCTTCGTTTCTTTTCAGTCATGTTGTATAATACAGACAAAAGACAAGTCCTGCGTGAATTAACATTGTAAGGCATCTGGCATTTGTACTAGGCTAAATTAGTGAGATACTGAGTTATGTTCACATCAACAAGCTTTTTGGGGGAAAGCTTCTCTTAATGAAGCATGACTCATTGTTTTCTGCGTGCCATCCTGGGAGACTGGATGACGTGTCATTGTGTAGGTGTAAGTGATTTAAGCCGGTCCTGTTTCTAACCTCCACTTCACAAATGCTGCAGGACAGCCCGAGAGGTTTTTATCTAAAGACTGTGAACCTGAGAGTACAACTCCCTAGAAATGCATTTTGAAGTGTTTTGGCCTCCTGAGAAGAAGCAGACTTCTTGTGCGTGTATGTGTGTGTGAATGCATGCATTATATTTTTTAACAGACTTGTGTGTCTGCAGACGATATTATTAATTTAAGGGGTTCTGGGCAAGTGCTTCTATTTGAGACATTTTTAGGTTTTGTGTCGTCAGTGCTCTCTTTTAAAAAGACACTCTGGACGATGGGTTTGTGTAAGTCACACTCAAATCATGGATGATGCAGCAGACATAGCTATGAAACTTTTTCCAATAATTTGGTTGCATGTGTAATAACATTAACATACAGGGTAATACCATTTAAGTAAAACCCTCTTCTTTATACGGCTCTAATATTGATCCTTCAATGGCTAATACCCATTTTATTGCTAATATATTGCGACTGAGCAGACTTATTTTAAAATGAAACTCTTTTATTGATTTGATCTCAAGTTTCATAAACATATTTAATTGATAAAGCCCTTTGCATCTTTTGTCTGCTTTCTTTTAAATCAAGCCTCTCACTATTCTAGCAGAGGAAACATGTAAATCGAACCGTGAGCCTATAAATTGATATTGAATCGTGATTTTTCTGAATCGGCACCTCTAATGTAATTGCCCATCTAGTAGTGAATAAATGTTCCCAACAAAGGTGGTAATACCGCGCTCAAGCTCTTCTGACTTTGGGCATGATTTGTGCAACCATTTGAATATTTCATGACAAGGAAGAGTGCATAGATCAAGCCATGGGGACAAGCTGCAAACTGCCAAAAATTGATAGTTTGAGTGGAGGGAATAAGAAAAACAACAAAAAGATGTAAACTTTCTTAATTTTTGATGGAAATCAAACATGACTATGGTTTTTCCTTTTTCCATCATCTCTTTTTCCCCCCTTAGTTTTATTATACACTAAGCTTACCTGCAGTATCAGAAGAATCACCTGTACTAGCTTGAATGACACTGGGATGCCTAATAACATCTGGCCAGGGGACTGCCGATGAAAATTAGCCTACGGCTAACTCGGGTACGCTTACATTTGCTTTGAATGTTGATCAGTGTACATTGTCCCCTTTTCAAACAACAAATAAATGAAGAAAAAAAAAAGGATGTTAAATCTCAGTACCGGTTGAGTAACAACTGCCTAGTATTTCATTTATATTCATACTCTGTGCTGTATGACTGATGTTTGCTGCTGTAACACCATCATTTCCCATTTTTTTGGGATCAATATATATCTATCTATCCAAAATCTGCCAATAGCATTATTAGTATGAAAACATTTTCTAAGTATCCGAAGTTGGCACTGAATGCTCGGGCAGATTCTTTGGCTTGTTTGACTTTTCTATAATCAGATATTTCCTGATCTACATTGGGGAATTTCCAAACTTTGGAGTGTATTTTATCTGGACAAAGATCGTTATTTAATACTGATGCATGCAGTAGAGTAAGGCATATTTCCTTATTAAAGAAAGCTGTGTTTATTATGAACGTTTTTAGGGATGTACCCTTACAGATTCAACATGTTGACAGGCAAATAAGATGAAACTACAACTAAGCCCATACAACACTCATTAATGGGAAAATCTGGCTTCACACACCACTTCCCATTTGGAGTTCTTCAAATTGAGATTATTAAATAAATATGCCAATTCTGAAAACATTTATTTGAATGTTATTTGTTTCATAGTGCATATAGTGACTTGAATTAAGATCCGACCACATTTTATGGCTAAATTATGCATAAATGTCAGTAACTTTTTTTCTCTGCACTATAATAAACTTTAAAATCTTCATTGAGTTGTGTGCAAAAGTCACTACCGTTGAGCAGAACTTCATGCTCAATGTGCATGAAAGTAGTGAGCCCAACAAACTAATAACAACAGCTGATTCTCTGTCTTACGGCCAAATGCAAACCTCGTGGCAGTGCAATCACACAGTTGTGAAAGAGCTGGGTTGTTCCCATTCCATTTCATTCACACAGTGAAAGGAACCCTTATAGGTAGAATATAAAGGAAGTCCAATTATATCTCCATGACAATCAAAGGCCAAGACGTAAGATCAATGCAAAGTAGTCACTAAATATGGAGAGTTCCCATTGAAGTCTGTGGATTTAACTAAGGCTTTTGTATTTACCTATGACCCTGAAGTAAAAAGTTATTTTCCCAACTGCACGGTAGTGTTAATTTTGTCTTAATTTTTGTTTTTTTTAGTCTTAGTCTTGTGCCAAATGTCCTTGTTAGTTTTAGTCATATTTAGTCATTCAAATATGTTTTTTGTTAGTCAAGTTTTAGTTGACTAAAAGTCACCTCATTTTAGTCAGAGAGATCTCAGGTATCTCAGTCAAGTTTTTTTCAAACCATTTTAGTCTCTTTTTTTCATAAATTATTTCTGAGATTATTTATGAATTAATAATGGTCCGTGGCACATCGCTACGCGCTGTAGCGGCTTCTGCAGCAGGCAGAACCGGGCTTCCTCCTTCTCCGCCCGGGCCCCATCGCTACCTGGATGTGTGACGCTGGATGAAAAAAGGAGACAGCTGAATCTTTAGATGAGCCGCAGCTGAGTGGCGCCTGATTGAACCGCGGCGCTCCAACCGGGCACTGCACTAGTTCTATCCCATGATGACAAAGTAGACACGATTGTAGACAAAATTTAGAGATTTTATAGTAGTTTTTATTTTATGAAAAACATTTTTGTCTCGTTTTTCGTCAACAATGATGCATGTTTATTTAGCCTTAGTCAACGTTTTTGGACATTGGTGCGGTGTTATTATGTCTTGTCTTCATCATGGAAAATAAGGTTGTTGACAAACCTATTTAGTCTTGTCTGGTTAACACTACTGCACGGACATGAATTAATAAATACCTCAAGATGAAGATAGCTTTTACAAAAGGAATCTCTCTGGGGAAGAAAATACTCTATCCTGAGACTAGAATCCTGAATAGTTCCAGCTGTTTTCTCAGTTTAAGTGTTTTTGATTTTTCAGAATCCCAATGTGGCCAACTACTACCACTGCACATCTATGGTTGGATTTATTCATAAAAATCAACTAATCGTATTGATAATTCAAAAAGGATACCCCAAGGCAAATTGGTGAGCTGGAAAACCAACAGACACAAAACCCACAAGGCTTGCTGACTTGACACCAGCAGTGGCGGCCAAGAGGACGTCACCATTCATGCAGAGAAATATTTCCCTCTGGCTTTCTACAAGGCATCCTGCTTCTTTAGCTGCTGCAGCGCTAGATAATGCTTGTCTGTCTGTCTCCATTCATGGCATATTAATACTGTTTCTATGTCTTGAGGGGTGGGGGACCAGGGCAACAGGAATACTGTGAATGCTTCTCTTCACGGGAGACTGAAGTAGGCCTAACCCAGGACCGCTAGGACTGTTGCTCTGAAACAGACCACAGATTATATGTCCCCAGTGCCACACACACACACACAACAGCCACAATCCTCTGGACTTCCCTTTCTGAGGGATAGTATTCCCTGCTGGTGTGGTTTGTGTTCCTGTTGGCTTCATTCAAGAGCTGGGGAGTTGATGAAAAGACGTAACGAAGCCGAGGATTACTATTCTGGTTAATAACACAGGCCAGACTGACCGCCGTTTCTGTCATTAACCCTGTAATGATTATTTGGTTCCATCAGGCTGCAAGGATCAAGAAACCTCACTTGTTTCAATGAGTGAATGTGGTGAGTGAGTGAACTTCTGCTCTGTGTCTGCTTCCTTGTGGGGTTTCTCACAGAGCATGCCAGGGGCCTCTCAAGCTTTCCCACATTGGACACAGAGGATGTAGAGGCGCAAAGCATGGCTTCCCCACAGAAGCCACTGTGACCTCGAAGCGTGGTGTGGGGCCAAACTGCCAGCTTAGGGCCACAATGAAACCTCATTCACTATCCCCATAAATACCAAGACAGATGTCTATGTCTAGCATGCAGCTATGGCTGGGCATCAAACCTTACATTTTAGTACGGACCAAAACATGCACCACGCACCAAGTGCCAAAAACCTTCAAGCCCTAAAAAGTTGGCATCAAATGCCTGGTCGAATTCCTAGTCTTGTCCAGTAATTCTTTGATAAAATAGCTTTGTAATTTGACAAAAGTAATCCTGTATAGCCGCTAATTTTAAGACGTAAGAAGTTTGATTTATTTCACTAATGAAAAAAAGTGAACTTAAAAAAGTTTAAGAACTTGAAAAAGTAACTTTGTACCAACACTTAGGTACCATATTTGCACTAATATCCAGTGGAAAAATTATTTATTCTTTTCCTAAAGTAATAATAGCAATACTACACTGTAGATATACTCTTACAAGTAAGGTTTGAAAATTACAAAAACAAAAAAGGTACAGGGTATTATTAGCTAAATGCATTGCAAGTACAAAAAGTAAACATACTAAATATAGGATAAATTAACCATGTGAGTGTTTCCTACTATATATTAGATCTGGGCAATATATTAATATTGTGACATGAGACTAGATATCGTGTTAGATTTTGGACAAGGTAATATACTAATATGGTTTAAGTGTTGCATTACAGTAAAGTTATGTAATATTCTGAACTTACCAGACTTTTGTAACTGTTCTATTATTTGCCTTTACCCACTTAGTCATTATATCCACATTACTTATGATTATTTATCTAAAATCCCATTGTGTAAATATTTTGTGAAAGCACCAATAGCCAACACTACAATATCATATCATTAGAGAAATTTGGTAAAGAATATAGCGATATTTGATTTTCTCCATATCGCCCAGGCCTACTATAATTACTATATTACTGAATTACTATAACTGATTTAATTATGTGTAGGTAGCAGTCATTGTTGGCTATGGTTCATCTAATAAATAACAATACCTCATATGATAAGCTCTAAAGATGCTTATATATAAACCCTATAATTAAGTATCTTACACCTGACAAATAATATGTTGGAGTAAAAGGTACAGTATGTACTTCTGAAATGTAGTAGACTATAAGTATTAAGTGGCATTAAATAATAAATACTGTTGATGAAATGTTCTTTGATACATTCCACCGCTGGTATATCAAAACATGTTAAATGATATTCAGCTCTATGTGCAGCAGGAATACAGACACTGCCTAATTTGCCTACCACACTTTCGGTCTTTGCTTTGGTAATTTAGGTTCTGTAACAATGGGAAACCAAAGTGAAGGTTCTCATATCTGAACCATCCTGCTCCACTAGTTCCCTCCTCTTCCACTGAAAGATAAAAAGTCCTTCTAAGATGAAGAGACAAACATCTAAGACTTAACTTCACAGCAGTGTCATGACAGTGCTTCTCCAAAATCCCTTTTCCTCCACGCCCATCTTTATTAAGTGGTGTATTCATAGCAAGCACGTTCTTTGAACATTTTGTCACAGCAGGGCAAAAAGGTCTGTCTGCTCGAAGGCTGATGCCAAAGGCAAATCTAAATATTTATAACTCCGGTGCTCAACTGGTTTTGAATCCAACCTACAGTTGACCTCAACAATGAAGGCATTGTTTAAGAAAAACAAATCAAAGTTTTTCTCCGGGAGGAAAACAAACTTAAAGACAATAATATGATGTGATGGAATATGTAATTTTGCTCATAATTTCATTGAAAAAATACAGATGTTAAGCCCACAAAACAGTTAATGGTGGACACATTAACATAACTGTATCTGTAACCAAGACGTATGTATAGCAATCAAAGAATGTATGTACCTATTGTGAGTGTAGAGGCACAGACTAGTGTCATCATGTGTGTGTACGTGGGTTAATATACTGTTTTGTCCAAATTCACATCCCTTTCACCCACAACTCCAATATTTAGTGCCATTATTCTACCTTATGGTGACAGAAAAACAGTGCCTTAAATAAACTCGGATGAAGGAATAAGGAAGTAGAAGCCTAGATTTTCACCCAACCTGGATCCCACGTGAGTATACAAGATCACAAGAAACTCACACATCTAAAAATACTTCTTGAATACAAAGTCCCGCCTTGTCTTTGAAGTCCATTTAAAAGACATAAATTATTATGAATATCCATCACAGTTGTGGTGAACGAGAAACATCAATAATCCCACATCGGGATAATGTACATCAAAGATTTACACAATAATGTACATATTACTCTGCATCTACAGAGGGAGAGAACAAAGTTGGATGACTCTGGGTGGCGTCTTTCCCAATCAGTCAGACATTTGATTTATGAATGGATAGTTATCAACCAGTTCAATCTTCAGAATTGTGAAGTAAATGTATTTCAGGCCAAATGACATGTAGTTGAAATCAGGCTCCATAATGCTTCATAATCCTCTAAATGCAGTTGTGTTTATCCTGTTCAAGGCAGAATTACAGTACAGTAAAATATGCAGGTCTGGCCCACAGGTGGAAACAAAAATATATCTCCTGCCCCACCCAAAGAGCCAAAGCATAATATTGTGCCAGCACCCTAAAATTGTGAAATTTCACACTGAGGGAGGATTTAAAAAATCCCACAAATTGAAACTTCAAGCGAAGTTCCACAAAGCGATTTTAAGCTATGGGCCTACTTTATTCTTATTTTTAGAAACTAGGCCAATCATGAAAAGTGTGGTGTGAGGATCACTCATGCTCCTCTGCTAAAAGCCTTTCAGGTTCCAAGACGGAAACAACTCCTTTTTCTTGAAATAGGTTGGAGATGATATGGACAGAGCAAGCAAGATGATAACTGCTCAGCCTTCTTTTCTTACACAGTCCGACTTACCTAAGATGGGGTTACAACCACAGCATTATGGGAAACATGTCCAGGCCTGACATACAGAGGTCAAGGTAGGCACATGCAGCTTGGGTTTTGCACTTGGATGCGGCTAACTTGACATGGTGACCTGGGTCAATTGGAAAGCTTGTTGTTGAAAGGCACAGAGATTGTGGTATAGTGGACCTGTTCTACAGCTCAGTAAATCGGTCCAGACGTGATGAGTCAAGCTCCAGGCAGACATGGCAAAGGCTTTGTCAGATATGTCAAGCCATGCTCTGCCATGCCTCCTAAGCTTGGATGATGCTTCTCTCTGCTCCAACGTTTAGGCATTCAAACATGTTTACCTGGTAAAATGTTCTTGTAGTTCATTCATATTATTTACCTAATAGTCACCATTTCCAATGCCAAAGTCATTTAAGCAATAATCCTGTTAATAATAATAATAATGTTCTGATGAGCTAAGACAGCAAAACCTACAGTTTACCCCATAAACAGCCCATAACACCCACAATATTGAAATGGTATGCTTGGTTACACCTTACATTCAGAGAGAGAGGAAAACATTTATACAAAAAAAAAACTTTGGGAGAGGTCGTAAAGAGGAATGCACACTTTAGAGACTCCATGTCCAGAGTGCAGAAGAAACACAGAGCAGCCTTCGTTGTGATTTGACACAGGCCTACATGTTAATGTTGGGGCAACCTAATTCCTGTTGTGGGTCGCGTAAAGACCCCCCCTCTCCGCTTCTACACCCAGCCAGCTCCCCACCCTCTCGGAACGTGTAATAACAAAGCGTTGATAAATAAAGTGTACTTTCCAGTGAGGCAGGACCGACCCTGGGCCTCCTTTGTTCCACTGCCAGCACAACAAACCGAGTTACAACCTCTGACTTCAAAAATGTTGTCGCACTCATCGTTAAGCCCTTTTCTCGAGAGCCCCCTTCGCCAAAAATGCCCTCCCTGCCTCCGAGCTACTTCTGAAATGTTCAAGGCTTTTACTAAGAGGTGTACAACTATTATACACAGCCATACTCTTTGCATAAGCCTCCGTAAACTTCGCTGTGATACAGGTAGGCATACCATGCATCCTGTTAAGACTGCATGTGGGGGGACAAAGTGTTTGTTTCATGGGTGACAACATTTTACAGCGAGGGGAAACATGCTGGTACAGCGACATTGTAACAAGTGTGATTCGGGCTCAGCGCAACAAAACAAGAAAACTCACCACAACTCCTGTAGCGCCCAGAGGAAACCCGAAAGGCGGGGAGGGGGAATTAAAGCCAAGTAGGATTTTTTTCTCTCTTTCTCTTCCACGTTTTAACCCCGGCCCCTGTCTCCACTCCCCAGGAACCGAGAGTGTGAGCGGGGTGGGGGGACCTGGGTGATAGCGGAGGAGGGAAGCACGATATGGGACACAGTCAACACTTCGCAGTCAGTTTATCTGCTAAATCCAGGCAAGGACGACACCCCCCCAAAAAATCTAGATTCCCCGTTATTTAGCTTCCCTTTAGAATGTACTTTCTTGGCTTTCCTGGATGTTAAATCCCACGGTGTATCCGTTGTATCCGGGCGCGTCGGCCGACTATTCTAGTCCGCCATGTTGTGTGTCTGACTGTCTGCATAGGAAGAATGGGAAGCGAGCAGCAAATTCCCAGGCCAGGCCCCGTCTCTTTCCACTCTGTTCCCCCATAACCCGCAGCGACACCTGCTGTCAGAGCTGGAGCTTACACGGTTTAGAGTGCCATACAGTCATTGCAACGAGCTGGGGCAGTGATTCCCACAGTGAGGGGAACTCCAAGAGGTCCTTGAAGGGCCCCTGACTGAGTTTGCTTCAGTCAGTGTTTATCAACCCATCAACTAATAAAGAACCTCGCAGATGAGCTGGCGTTGTTTTGTCTGCTTTCTGTAAGCATGTAGACCTATGCTTGTATTTTTTTTAATTTAGGCCATGGGCAAAAAATCATCAACCTGCAGAATGTGCAAATGAAAAGAGCTGTTTTGCTGAATCTGATACATTTGTATTGACGTTAATGTGTTCTCCTTGATACATGTTTTGAAGGTGGTTTGTGGTCCACAAGAACTGTATTAATAAATAAAGTGATTTTGAGAGTTTATTGCAAACAGACCATAACAATGAACAAAACATTTAAGCTGGACTCAAAACAAGAAGAAAAAATGAATAAGAACAGCAGGTCCAGGAATGAAACCACAGAAACATAAACATGTAGAAAAAAGTGATTAGAAAACATAAATAAATAATATTGATAAGTATAAGAAATATTAAGATTTACACTTTTGCATTTTTAAACCAAGTGATTGGACTTTGAAGGAAAAGTATTAAACCTTTTTTCTTTGCACATTTTAATTATTTAACAATATTTTTATGGATGTTATGCAGTTATATTTTTGACTTGTTAAGCTCTATACCATACAGGAAAAGGCCAATTGTCTTAAAGGTCAAAATAAATAATTTGTTAAGGTGATGTTTTTAATGGTAACATTTTACTACAATCTTTAGAAACTATGTTAGTTAGTGGTACATGTTTATGCAAATATAAATATTTGGGTAAATATTTTAGTCTTTTATTATAGTAAACTTAGTAAATACCTTTGGATCTGGACCTTTTCAATTTCCTGAAGCAATTATTAAGTGATGAAAATAAACATTAGCTGCAGTCCAAAACTATAAGGTCTGTGCACTACAGTGACGGACCAATGCAAACATTGTGGATTTGTAGAGTTTCTTATTTTTCTTCCAGGTTCTTTGTCATGGTTCTGGGGATGTGGCTCATATACCAGCATGCACAAAGTAATTGTTTTGGTAATAGATTCTGCAGTCCACCTGTATTGCATATATTTGGACACAAAGGCCTTGCAAGGTTCCGCATGCTGAGATCATGCATGCTGAAAGAGCCACCAGCAGCAATTATAACACTCAATACTACCTCAGTCTTCTAATAACATTTACACAAGGATTTTGCACACAAACGTTATATCTTATTTATTATTCATATCTTATAAATCAAGTAGCAATAAAGGTGAAACTTGAAGTTAATAAATAATATCAAAGTATACATTAACTATGATTAGGTTTAATGTTTATACATAAAACCATTAAGTAGAACTTACAGGATCTTGCCAGATAACAGAATATAAAAGGTTGGTATGCCCCAGAGTACCAGCATGGAAACATCTTTTGTGTGCCAATTATAAGACTTTGCATGTCAAAGCCAACATTTCTTTCCCCTTATTCAACCCAAAGTTGTTTTCTTTTTATAATATAGATGCACATTAACCAGCATCAGTGTTTAAGTTGAAAAAAGTGTGAAACCTGTTGCTGGACTATACTGTTTGTGTATAATCAGTCAGGAGATTTGTTGAACAGGATGTAAATAACCAAAAGTGTGTGCGTCTCAGCAGCTGACAGATAATACAATGCAAATACAACACTTAGACTGCCAGGTTAGCAATGACAGCCTGGGTGAACTCGTCGCTTGTAGCGTAGCCCCCCAGGTCTCCGGTGCGCACCTGTTGCAAACATAAGGACAGCTTGTTACTATATGCACAGCTGCAGCAACACATGTCCACACACAGTATCATGCATGTTAGAGAGCCTTTAAAGCTGCACTCACAGAATAAAATATATATATATATATATATATATATATATATATATATATATATATATATATATATATATATATATATATAGTGTGATCAGCTAGATGTGTAGTTTTAAAGAAAAGAAAAAAAATCTGCAGTGTTATTTCCTCAGCTATGTCCTCCTGTTTATTTTCTTTCATTAATCTTTAGCATTACCTGAGGCTGAGAACTAAATATATTAGTAACATAAGGTACATATATAAAACAGATACAGTATTAATGTCAACAGTAGAAACACATTGCCACTGTCCAACATAGGTTTAGTCTTAGCTTATTAGTTATTGAACCATAAAAACATAATTTTGTCCAACAGTGACTATTAAGAGAAGAGAATGTTAGTTATTCAAAATGACATCACACTTTTGAGAAGTTTCAGGTAGGAAATCTCCATAACATATTCGTTAGGGAAAACTACTCCCTAATTAGGGAAACTAAATCTCATAAACATAAAATAAAATAAAATAAAATAAAGAACATGAGGCAGTTTTTACTGGTGGTGGCACAGTCCCCAGATCGGATTGCACCACAAGGTCAAAACAAGAGTTCATATCTTACTTAATCTCTTTTCATTTGTGTTTAACTGACTAATTGTGAAGTCTTAAATTGTACCACAGTACGAAAAAAAACATGACCTAATGTGAGAAGACGGAGCAGTATTTTACTCTTTCAGCATTGGTGGCATGTAAAGTTATGTGGAAACGATCAGCACCATCTTGTCCAAAACTTGTCTTAAGGTGTCCTTGGAAATGATATATAAATATATAAAACGTCTGACTTTACCCATTGAATTCATTTGTTTCTGCAAAACTAAAAACATCTGCAGTATAATTTGGTTACAACACCTGACAGTTTTTTTTACAACTCAGTCAATAGAGTATTACCTGAAAGTATTGTATATTTTTGGTTTTCTTGATGCTAAAACAACATCTGTATTAATAACCTCCAGCAACTAACCTGAATTTTGCATAATCATATGTTTGCCTTTGCCATACAGTAACTCACTGCAAAAAAACTCTGCTAGCTTTACAGCACTGCAATTGTAGAACAAAGTTTTATTAAAAACATTGACACATTTGTAGGTTGGAAATGTTAAGGTATTATTTAATCATGATGTAGCAGTGATACCATACTGTATATTAATTTACAATGTGCAAATTAGATAAAAGTGAGGTAAGTGGATGCTGAAATGTGAGACAAAAGCAGATTAGCCAATATAAATTGGTTGCTTTAAAGACCGTGGGCCCTATTTTGCACCCAGCACAGCGCAAAGCCAGACACAATGGGCCACCCATGGGCCTGCTGGTCTTTAGGGAGGTGTGTTCAATTCTCGCGTATTGAGGAGCCAATGACCAGCAAAAACCTGGTTAATGCACCATTTCATTGTTATTTTAAGAGCGAATTAGTAAAATGTGCCTAGGCCTGCGCACACGCACACACACACACACACACACACACACACACACACACACACACACACACACACACACACACACACACACACACACACACACACACACACACACACACCTGTAATGTTAGTACAGCCAGGAAAGCAGCAAACGAACAGGATCAACTGAAATAGATTCTACCAGACCTAAAAAATAAAACAGCATGTTTCTAACAGTTGCGTGACCAGAGACGTAACAAACCCTGGGTTAATAATGGAAATGTATTTGAAAGATGAGACAGTTTAGAGCACCAATATACGCTGAATTGTCTAATTTCCTTTTGAACAGGTAAGCATTAGCTTCTGGCTAATTTATCACGGCTACGAGGGATGGTTATTTTATGTTATTTCAACATTTGCGTACTCACATTGAATTATATAGCTATAGTACCTGAGTTGTTTACTTACTCGCAAAAAACAATTGAGAAGCCAGTAAAGTGATCCCGACTGGTCCTGGCTTACGCCTCCATGCTAATCCCGCTAACTGCTAACGTTACCAGAGGTTTGTTCACGCTGTGTGCTTAGATCGTTAAAATAGGGACCTGTATGTGTGATAGCATAAAGGTAGTCCATATGGGCAACATGGCACGAGCACAATTACATCTAAATAAGTGGACACAAAAGTCCCCCAGAATGAGTGAAAAGATTATCTCAATCAGTCAAGTAAAAACTGCAACAGTAGAAGATGCAAAGAGATGGACAGTTACTATGAGGGAAAGATAATATAGATGAAATGATGTAAATCCATGAGAGGAAGAATCTTGAACTGCACATAATTTAGTAAATGACAACACAAGGCACCATTGATTCCACCAGATCATTTAGCAAATCTGGTATAAACCATATATATTATGATGCAACTGATGGTGTTTGTCAAAATGGTGTATAAGAACTGCCATTTGGCAATTAGAGGTGAGGTGAGTCTTAACATGCGTCCAGTTCATGTTAAGAACAATGTCCAGATTCAAGAAAACGTCAGTGCGGAGTGCGACGACACATCTTAGTTAACAGGTCGGTGACGCAGGTTTTCCACAACAGCACGCACAAAGTCGCCAGTGGTGGAGTACCCACCAAGGTCTCGTGTCCGTACCTGGGACGTGCACACAGATACACACAAACACATAGGGTAATGGGGTACAAGGAGAGGAGGGAATTAAAGGAAAGGTAAGAGGGAAAGGAAGGACACTTCAAACAACGTGCAGGCAAATTCTGCTCTCCAATGACAGGCTTTCCTTGAAAATTATATTTTCAGACAGTTGCTTCAGATATAATGCTAGACCAACAAAAAACTGCTTTTTCAGCAGAAATGGGCTAAAACATGTCCACAATTCAAAGATGTGCAGTTCACTATTACGGAGTAAAAAAACTAGAAAATATTCACATTTAAGAAATTGAAATCCAAGAATTAAAAAAAAAACATTTCTCTGGAAAAAATACTTTTTATGCTTATAAGATATTTATGATCAATTGATTATCAAAACAGTTTGTGATTAATATAATAGTTGACAAATAATCAAGTAATCAATTGATCTTTCCAGCTCCAGAGCTGAATTGACCTTGCATTTTATCTGAGGGACTAAGGTCAACCTCATGCGTTTGTGTCAGTGTATGTTAGTGTCGACATGGAGCAGGTGCAAAAGGCAGTTACGTTGTCCTGGTTACAAATGCATATTCCTACAAGACAGACAATTCATTGAGGAAGAGAAATGCAAGAGAAGAGGAAAGATGCATAGGTATACATACAGTCTCAAAAACAATAATTAAATGCTCTCTAACACAGTGGTTCTCACACTTTAAAAAAAAATAATACACCCCTTATGATATATGTTTTCATACAATTACAACTTGACTAGAAAAACAATTCTGTATATAAAGTGGCACAATGAAGTGCCATCAGTGTTTTAAGGGAAAAACAGGAATTGTTGAGTCTTTGTAAATTATAGATTGTGTTTTAGACCTACTCTATCTGTAAAGTGCCCTTAGATAACTCGTTATGATTTGATACTATAAATACAATTTAATTGAAATTTAATTTACTAAACAATATTTTAACTGAAAAAGGTACCATGGCATGAAAATTTCACTTTGGAGGTTTTTCAACATTAATATACTTCCCCCCAGCCTGCCTATGGTCCCCAGTGGTTAGAAATGGTGATAGGTGTAAACCGAGCCCTGGGTATCCTGCTCTGCCTTTGAAAAAATGAAAGCTCAGATGGGCCGAGACGGAATCTTGCTCCTTATGAGGTCATAAAGGACAAGGTTACCTCCCCTTTCTCTGCTTTGCTTGCCCAGAAAATTTGGCTCACCCATGAGAGAGAGAGACATTGTGGCTTTCAAACGAGCAAAATGGCAGTTGGTCAAAGCCATATTGCCCCGCCGGTACCTTTCCCCCCCCCCATTCCCCTTTTCAGATATGGTATTAGGGGACCACTAAGGCCTATATAAAAGCCTCCAAAGAGCTAAATATTGACTCTTTAATCGCTGCATTTCAAACACTTAGAATCACTAAGTCCATTCATAATAGATTAAAATTATTTAAGGACTAATGTTTAACTGATACTTTTTCAATAAACATTTCGGAAAGGTACATATGAGATTACTGTTTGTTAACCACAAAACTAATAAGCAACATGTTAGTTTATAAAAACAAACTGACATGAGTAGGGTGTACACATTTTGCTGGCTCCGCATTTCACATTGTCACATTTCATACAACCGGTTTTATTTTATTCAGCTTGTATTAATAGAAAACATTCCCTCTTGAGTGTTAATAGTGTTATTGCCTCTCCACATTCCCAGCCTGAATGCACCAGTGTGCATCCAGTAGATAGAATTAACAAGTAACAGACACAGACATCCTTACCTTTCCCTGTTTGATGACCCTCTTGACAGCATCTGACACCATCTGGGAGTGATATTCCAGACTGCAAAACAGTACAGTGACAAATAAGAGGTGGCTTGGACTTTCTTGTACACTTGTCAAAATTCAGATAAAAACACACTTAAGGTGGTTTTCTAAGGCTTTAGGGGTGTGGTGGGGCAGGACAGAGGATTAAGAGGATTTTACAACAAGACCTAAGAGTCTCGACTCACTTGAGGTGCCTGAGCATGTTAGCACCACTCAGCAGCATGGCAGTGGGGTTGGCAATGTTCCTTCCTACAGCTTGTGCAAAGGGGTGGCGTGCACCCTGAAGAAGAAAAAAAAAAATGACACTGTGAATCCTCTCCATCACCAAGTACAGTACCAGAGAAGAAGACAAGCAAAGTTTGATTAATAGTATAGAGTATTTTCTATAGTGTGCATCATTAATATTTTCTGCTATAAAATTCTCATCTAAAGTATAAAAGGACAAAACATTAACAGAGGAATCAGAATGAAACCAGAGAATGCCTGGCTGAATAAATAAATAAATACAAGTGGAAACTCACAGTCTCAAACACAGCATACTCTGCACTGTAGCTTTCCCCAGGAACCACTCCTGCTCCTCCAACCAGCCCCGCTGCCAGGTTATCAATGATGTTACCGTACAGGTTGGGCATCACCAGCACGTCAAACTGGTAAGGGTTCTGGACCAGCTAAAGTAAAGACAATGAGAAGTTTGAAGAAATGGAAAAGTGACACTTTGATCCAATCAGCAAATTATTTTATAATAAAGTCAGGGGAAAGAATGTTGTGGCTGTATGTACCTGCATGCAACAGTTATCAATGATTATGGTCTCATATTTGATTTTGGGGTACAGTTGGGCAATCTCTGCACAGCTCTGCAGAAACAGGCCATCACCTAATTTCCTGTAATAAGACGAGTGTTACTGTGACTACAATGCAAAACAAAACGGAAATTAACACAATTTTAAGAATTAGTAAAAAATATGATTTTTTTTTTTTAATCAAAGATTTATAATAAAGCAAAGAGGAAGCTTTGCCCTATCCTCACATGATGTTGGCCTTGTGAACAGCTGTAACCTTGCTTCGTCCCTTCTTGGTGGCGTAATCGAAAGCAAACTTGGCAATGCGCCGTGACTTAACTCTGGTGATGATCTTCAAACATTCGATCACACCCGTCACACTCTAGAGAGCAAGAAGAGGGTATATACACATTTTAATAAAGCCATTCCAATTTAAGCTTTGACTAACAGCACAAGAGAATAAAAACACATTACACCCTACGTACGCCAGACCCATTTTTCACTTTCATATGTCTGTTGGACCAGATTATCTTCAATTTAATTGAACAAAGCCATCTACACTGTAACAGCTTGTATTTCACACATTTTATGTTTATATGTATTACTGAAAACTGTCTTTTTAGATATGAAGTCCATTATGTGGCCAGTGAAGACAAGGTGTACACTCCAAACAAACTTTCCTATTAAAGTCTACAGGACAAAGTATACAGGACAATTAATGAATCAAAAGCAGCAAAGTAGCAATGCACGTTTAGGTCTCCGATGAGTGAGAAGTAGTAAAAAAAACAAAAAAAAACTAAAATAAAACACAGACAGACACACAGACACACCTTTGTTTTGATACCTATTTAATGCTGGCCAAATCTCTGGGTGCTGAAGGGATATCTCCCTCTTCAAAAACAAAAATATCCTTTTCATGTGGGTTTACAAACCATGGTTTATCTGACTACAGTGAGGAGGAGTGTTGTTTACCTCGTGCTCCAGGGAGCTGTACTCCCCCTCGGTCTGTTCGCGGATGATGACCAGGTCCAGGTTGTTGTGGCGAGTGCTGTAGCCGGGCAGGCTATTCACATGAACCACATTAGCAAACAGGTCCAGTTTACGCCTGGGCAATGGATAGGGAGGTATACGTTAATTTTTTTATTAAAACATCAAAAGACACACAAAGTACACACATTAAAATGCACAACTTGTTTTACCTCAGTCTCATCTCGTATGAAGCCAGCTCCCCTTTAAATTCCATGGGTGTGTGAATCTTTCCTGAATAACCAAGCATGTGACAAACATAAATGTTTGGTTCATTGCCGGCTTTTAAAGAACTCATCTTTTGTTGTTAATAAATGGGGGTGAACTATGACTGGAGACCAAATAACAAGTAGAGCTACCTTTCATTGCCACTTTGTTGGTCTTCATTGAGGTTAATACTTGCTCCAGTTTCTCATCACTGGCCATGTTCTGTACCTCGCTCAGGTGAAACTCCTCAAATTCTACTGGGACATCTGCCGCCTGGTGACAAAGGAAAAAAACAGCCAACTTTATTATTTTCTAAAGATTTGTCATCAACATCTATAAAGGCAAAATATGTGGGCAAGACTGGGACAAAAATTTAATATATTACGAGATGGTGAATATCCTTTTAGTCTGGATGTTTGTGAGAAAAAAGATCCTCTTCTTTTGTTTATTTTCTTCCACTCAGTTACAGTGTCCAAGACTGACGAGCCAGAACCACATGAACACGTTGGGTCTGGGAACTCACCATTGGCCAGGCTAAATCGGGCGGTTGTGGCTCAGTGGTAGAGCGGTTGCCTGCCAATGGGAAGGTTGGTGGTTCGATCCCCGCCCCTGCAGTCATTGTCGAAGTGTCCTTGGGCAAGACACTGAACCCTGAGTTGCCCCCGGTGCTGTGCATCGGAGTGTGAATGTGTGTGAATGTTTATCTGATGAGCAGGTGGCACCTTGTACGGCAGCCCCGGCCACAGTGTATGAATGTATGTGAGATGTAGATGTAAAAGCGCTTTGAGCAGTTGTTAAGACTGGAAAAGCGCTATATAAATACAGCACATTTACATTTAAATCTGAGGGGCGGGATAAACGGTTGTCTTTCAAAGTCCCTCTGCATGCAATAGGATTGTGCTACAAGCAACCACAGCAACGCTAGTTGATAGATTCAACTTCTTCACACATCTTTTTTTTGGAATGACTTCAGTGCTTAACTCCAAGTCTTCCAGAGTCGTGGCCAAAGCCAAGCCGAAAGACTGCTTTTCGCCATCAGCCAACTGTGTTTTCCAGTAGCAGGGAATTTACGCAGAACGGTTATGGAGACTGGCTAGACTGACCATAGCTACAAATAACATTTGCTGCCACTAGTGTGTCTAGATTTCTAGTAATAATAGTACCTCACATTATTTCTAAAAAGACAAAAGGGCAGTGATCAGTCCATCTCCGTCATTGTAAAATGTACCTTGAACACTTCCTTGACAGCAGTCATCAGCTCAGGTCCGACTCCGTCCCCTGGCACCATTGTGACCTTGAAGGTAGCATCAGCACGGGCGGGTGGGGCTTCTGGGCCACACAAAGCAGCAGACACACTCAATGGTCGAGAGGTCAAGTGCTGCCACTGCGGGCCCCTCAGGCCCTGAGGATAGGAAAGAAGACACAACATGACAACAAGCACACCATGGTATCCGAAGAAACAATATCAATTTGCCAACTGGCCTATGTAGTTGTTGTTATCCCTTTTATATCTCTGGATATAATAATGATGACAAACTTAATTTGTAAACCATTAAAACAAAGCAGTGTCTGACCACTCGTCACAGTTTGCATACGCCTATGAGATGTAAACAATTCCCAGGATTTCCACATCTTCTTATTCAATTTCAGAGGAGAAAAAAGTAGCGAATTAGAGAAAAGGTTTACAAAAATAAACACATTTTGGGTAGAGTTGAAATGATTAGTCGATTAGTATTATATAAGAATGTTGCTTTTTGGCAATACTGGATTTTTACATCTAGTCTATCTTTCCAGAAAATGATCCTGACACACACACACACACACACACACACAGACACACACTTGAGAAAGTTTACAAAATATAAAAAGAGGAGTAAAAAAAACACCTTTTGGAAATTGATCTTAATGCCTTAGTTAAAAACGTTTAAGGAAAATCCAACTTTTAAGGACACCAATTTTCTTTGTGAATGAATAACGTATGGTAAATAAATAAATGTTCTTCTATAAAATACAGGGGTCATAAATATACACACCCCTATGTTAAATTCCCATAGAGGCATGCACATTTTTATTATTAAAGGACAGCTATTTCATGGATCCAGTACACTATGCATCCTGATAGAGTTCCCTTGGCTTTTGGAATTAAGATAACCCCATATCATCACATACCCTTCACCATACACAGAGGTTGGCATACACAGAGATTGGCATGGGGAACTTTAAGATCTATAAAGAACTATAAGATCTCTCAATGCAAATCCAACCAGCTATTAAGCTAACTGAAATAAAACCATGCCAATCTCTAGATATGGGGAAGGGTATGTGATGATAGGGGGTTAGTTTAATTCCAAAGGCCGAGGGAACTTTATCAGGATGCCTAGTGCACTGGATCCATGAAATAACTGGCCTTTAATAATAACAATGTGCACGCCTCTATGGGAATTTAACAGAGCGGTGTGTATATTTATGCCCCCTGTATTTTATAGAAGAACATTTATTTATGTACAATACATTAGTCATTCACAAAGAAAATTGGTGTCCTTAAAAGTTTGGAATTTCCTAAATGTTTTGAAATTTTCAAAAGATATTTTTTTATTCCTTTTTTTGAATCAACTTTTGCTTGGGTGTGTAACCGTTCTCAACATAAAATAACACATACTGGGATAATTTCACAATGGTGCACGTTTTAATACTGAGGTGGCAGAGAAGGGTGTGACTTTTATTTTTTATCTCTGTTTCCAGAGGATCCTGAAAGGTCATCAACCACTGGCCTGTATGCAAAATGTGATCTACAGGGGAGAAATAAAATAAATAATTCACTTCAGCTGTCCTCTGTCAAAAAGAGAACTCACCATGCATATGTAGTATTAAAGTGTTAATCTAAGCAACTGCAATTTGGCAAACCACAAGCGTAATAGGCCTGTATGTTATCTTCAGTAAAGAGGGAACCCGACTTATCTGGTCTGCTCTCTGTCTGATCACAGTTAGCCAGTGGTTAGCCCTAAAAAGTTAAATGCTGTTGTGTGTGTGTCAGTGTGTGTGTGTACTAACTAGTGGTTAACTAAGGACAAGGAGGTTACCATGTCAGCTAGCCGACGTTACTTTAACATTAGCTGGGGCACTTAAATTTCAATTAACCCGATATACAGTTCTGACATATAAGGCCATTAACTTGTTCGACAAGTACGTACTAACGGCTAAGATTTCTTTTCTCGATGACCAACTTTTGGAACCACATATCACAACAACTAGTTAGCTACCACTTTCTATCCGAAGCTATTTGAATCAACGCTGGCTCGTGGTTAGCGACAGTACACGACTGACACCAGCCAGTAAGACTCTTAAGATAGCATGGTGCTTGAGTTTAACACATACAACTTTAACTCCAGCAACTCCTTACTTACCAACTTATGGTTCAAATTATCTTGTACATCATCTACGCACTCACCTTGACCAATGATACCAAGCTTCTTCTCAGGGCGGCCGCCATTGTTACAGATGCAGCGACTCCGAGCTTCTTCTTCTGTGGTGCAGCAGCGCTAAACCACTGGTTCTTCTTCTATTTTAGGCTTCTACGGTACCCCATATGTTACTGCCTCCTATTGGTATAACTTTTGAGGAAATAAACTCTATGTCGGATGGCACCACATGTGGTTCCATTGGTGTGTTGGTGAACATTGTTTTGTCCTGTTTTTATTATAAATTCATTCATATTAATGCTTATTATGTGTATGTTTATGTAGCCTATGCACCAACCACCAAGGCAAATACCTTAGATGTTACTTAGCATTAGCAATAAATCCTTGCCTGATTTCTGATATTCAGTTTGTTTTGGAATGTAAAGGGTCAAATGAGTTAATCGCCAAATAAAGACCTACATGGATATGGAATTAAATTTGTTCCCTTAAATTCAAACACAACTTTTTAAGTAGGCCTATCAAACAAAAAATCACTAAGGATAAAAAATGTCATGCCAAAAGTAAAAAATTAGCCTGTAACTTGCAATTTGAGTAAACTATTGGTCTTTTATTTGTTTGTATGTCCTTTTATTCACTTTTGCAAGCCCAGGCTCCTTCCCAAATCTTTTATTTGATATCTCCTCGCTTGAACCGGAAGTCGTTGTGGCCCTTCTTCGTAAAGGCTGCCTCAAAGCTCATTCCTGCCCCGAGGAGCAAGGATTGAGGACAAATCTCTTAGGAGATAGGAATTGTTCCCGGAAAGTGTGCAGCCGAAAGCTGTTGTTAACTCTGCCAGCTGAGAAATTAACTTGACGCTTACAAAGAAAGGACGTCTCATCCCTAAAAAACAAAGCAAGTTAAAGAAACTAACGTGGACGCTATTTAAGGACCGTATCCCCAGACTCTTGCTCTTTCAATGAGCTCAGTGGCTGACGCAGTGTTGCCAACTTGGCAACTTTCTAGATTTAGCGATTTCTTCTTCAAAACAGCAACAGATTAGAGACTTCAGACCATCGGGGAAAAGCAAGATATATTGAAGCTTTAGTGCCTAACGTTTTCATAATAATGACCGTCCGTAACATTCAAGCCCTGGCCAAATAAGTTGATACAAAGCTAATTTAGAAGATCGGCTCCATAAAACTCTCTCTGTATTTCTCAGTATGGCTTGGTTTAGAAACTGGTGACTTTCACGTGCAGAAACTCAAATAAAGATAAACCATGTCTTCTGAAGAGTCCATCATGTGTTTTTAATCTTCAGTGTCCTCCTTGGCTACTAGCAACTGTGTGGAGGAGGGTAGGTGATAAAGCACAATCACCAAAGGCTTGTGTGGATGTGGATGCACCAACAAAATGTCTTATTGCTCTGCGAATGGATGATGACGCCCCGGGTCGTGGGGGGGCTGTTGGCGTAGCATAAATCCTGTTTGATCAAACAAGAGAATAGAGGGCATCACTTGTTGAAGAGGAGCAAAGGAACTTTGGATAGGATTTAGAGGTTTACATTTAAGAGTGCATAGTCTATAGCTACTATAAAGCATGAGATCTTTCTCTTTTTTAAGAATTAGAGAAATAGTGGCCTTGACAAGGTTGTCCCGTAGGCAGTGATGTAAAAGAGCCTCATTGTACATATCTTTTACATTTGGCGCAAGGAGACCAAAGAAAGTATATGCAGTGAAGCCGTCTGGACCGGGCATCTTACTTATTTGTAATCATTTGATGGCTTTTTGAACCTCAGAAACAGTTATGAGTCCAGCTTTTAGTTATCTTTAACATTTTGTATTGTTGTAACGCTATACTTGCTGCTGCCAATGCCCCCACCCTCTGAAATGAGTCCATCCTAAATAAGTTAGGGGATTCCCAATCCTATTCCAGGCAAGTGATGCTCTGCTGACACATGGGATGACATAGGACTTTAAAATCACTGCTATGCATATGTAGATGTAAATGTAAATGTAAATGTGCTGTATTTATATAGCGCTGTTAATTTCTCGCTTTGAGCAGTTGTTAAGACTGGAAAAACGCTATATAAATACAGCGTAGATCAGCAGGCTACCCTCTAACATTTAAATAGTCCCCCTTTACCTTAATGGGCATTCATATGGTTATTAATGCTAGCATAATTTTGGGGGCATAGCTAGGCATTTAACAATATGTGTAGATTTTGACCTGAGGCAGGACTCTCAGGCAGTCCCTCCTCTTTATACAAATTAGGCCTCTTAAATATTTTGATTCCTTTCATGGATTAACTGTTTCATTCGCACCAGTCAGTTTTTCTGATATATTGAGAGTATTTCTCCATCCATCCATCCATCCATCCATCCATCCATCCATTCATCTATCCATCCATCTTCATCCGCTTATCCTGTATCGGGTTGCGGAGGCAGCAGCTCCAGCATTAGAGTATTTCTATAATCCATAATGAACCCCTAGAAAAAACTGTTATCTCCTGTATGATAACAATATGTTAAACCCATTTTATTGTTGCAGCTCTATTTCCTCATCCAAATAAAGAAAATTGTCAGAAATCTATCTATCCATTAGGAGTGTGCAAAAAAATCAATTTGGATTTGAATTGCGATTAACGCTCTAGCGATTCAAAATCAATTCATAGAATTCCAAAAACCGATTCATATTATATCTCAATATGTGTAAATGAGTCTTTGAGGATTTGCAAAATGTTGTTAAATTCTTTCTTGGTTTTTCAAATTGCATCTGGGATTCATCTTTCACAAGCCTGAAAGACTGTATTCAGGGATTTATCCGCCCTGCACCGCCGGGCACGGCTAGTGGCTGACAGCCGCAGCGTAGTGTCTGAGTTTACTATATATGGGCAAAGACAAGCAGAAGGAGAGCTGCCCTCGCTTCCGTGTTTGTGTGATCAGGGAGTGCACAGCCGGAGGAGCTTAACAGTTTCATTCATTTGTAAAGAGTAACGTTAAGAAAGTGACCAGCAGGGAAAATGTCGCTTGAACTGAGTAAGTCTGTTTATTTTTAATGGCCACGGCGGAGAGAAAATGCAATGAAACTGTTATGTTTGGCGACATTATTCAGCAGACCGAGCGAGTCAGACAGGTAACGTTAGTCTGTAGCTAGCTAGCTAGCTAGCCTCGCCCATAGCGTCATGATTTTGACACTTCCTTTTGCATGTTAAATACAAAATCTCGACGCGATGGTTCACTCCCATTAAACATACACCTTTGAGTGATACGCTCGGGTTTGTTGTGAATATGCTGTGTGCCAAAATTTAGCTCTTTACAGACTCATTTAATTTAGTGTTAGCAAACGTAAGTTAAGCTAAAATCAGTCATAGGAAATAGTTGTGCTCACATCGCATTATTATGACATGTCCAGACAGAGGTTGGCTTATAGACAGGAACTGCTGTTTGGGAACTAGCTAGCTCACAGAAACATGGTGTGTGCCTGCTGAATAAGCATGAATTACAGAGTTTTGACTGCCATTTTTATTTCGAGATGGTGGAGATGAAACCGAATAATGCTCAATCAGAAAACTTTAGAGCCAATGTAGAAACCACCGCGTTACAGCTCTGTTGTTAGTGTAAGTTCTAAGGAGCTTCAGTTACTACTCCCATTCTTCATGGTAAACAGCAGAAGATGGTTTTTGTTGGGGAATTCATGTATTTAAAACTTCACCAAGATAATTACAAGATTGAACATGTAAGTTTTACTGTAATGTTAAAAGCGAAGAACCCAAACATGAACGTTACATCTACAAAATAAAACAGCATCAACCATTCAGTTATCAGTAACACTCCTGGAAACCTTGCCACAAAATGCCAGAAGAGATGAAGCACAGTTTAATAAAAATAAATAATAAATAAATAAATAAATAAAAATAAATAAAACACAGGATAGTATTTGTGTACAGTATTTCCTTAACTGCCACCACCTTTGTCTTTCTGCCTTTTTTTTTTTCTTTTGCTAAAAAATAAAATTCTTATTGACCCAGATCTGTAAGGTCAGCAGACATATCAAGTCCTCCACATGATTGATGAAGAAATGAGTGATGCTGATTAACTTTGTATACTTGTATTCAATCTTAAATATTTGTCCAGGCATTGCATGAATTCATGTAGCCCGAGATGTCCAATGTACTACCATCTGCCAATCACTTATTAAATAGTTCAGTTCAATGTTTTTTTTTGTTGTGTATGTTCATTTAAAAGGCATTAACTTTTTATTTAATTTAATTATTTATTTATTTTTTAATGAATTGAATTATTTGCCTGTCATGTCTACTTTTTTTAGAACATGTATTCGCCAGTCTCCCACAGATGGAGAGGGGAGTTGCAAAAGTGATTGGCGGTGATCCCAAAGGCAACAACTTCCTGTATACCAATGGGAAGTGTGTCATCATCAGGAACATTGAAGTAATGTTCATCATTTTAAAAGCCCTATGTAACAAGTGTTGAATGTTAATTATTTTTTGCCAGTCTGGGTCTTGTTATGGCCATTATTAGCTGTGATGACGTTTTACTCACTGATACACTAAATTGCTTTGGTTGTATTGAAATTTGTGAGTCAAATTTTAAAGGGTGAAGCAACACACACCTCAAAAGCAGCTGTGTTAGGTGTGGTCACAAGTGTACTCTTAATGCACTCCTATAACCAGTTGGCATAATGTTTTCAGTTGGTGTAAATTATGCTGCTCAGTCTCTGTCAAGATTTGCAAGCTGTCTGTTGCATTAAGAATGGTTTTGCATGGTTAGAATTTTGCAGTTCCTTACATTTAACTATTTCTAGGATAATTGTACATGTCATGCTCAACAAGTACAACAGCATCCTTGCTACTTGCTTTTTAATTGATCATTGACAATTCGCCACCTGCACCATGCTACCACATAGAAAATGGGTCAAATGGAGCGAGGCCTCTGTTGCACCTGTAACCACACCTATGGGTGACGTCAGGGTGTATTGAACTCTGAGTATAACATCAATGTGATATCTTTTAAACACCGAAGGATAGCAAAAATTAATATTTTCAGCTGATATTCAGTTGCTCTTTAACCAAGAAGCAGTTAAAAAAAGGTAAGATTTTTAAATGACAGTTCGGGTTAGAAAGTTTTAACTAATTTGATTTTTAACTTTAAAAAAGTGCAGCAAGGACTGAGCCTCTGTACATGCCTGGGTAGCTCAACCAGATGAGGTGGTTCAGGATATTAGGTTTAACTTAGCAATTAAAATTGAGTGTGTTCACTTGCATTTCTTCATCAGAGTTGTGTCAAGCTGAGATACTGTGTCACTTTTAATCTCATCAAGTCATCTAATGATTAAAGCAACAGGAACAGTGGCCAAACCTTGAAAATAAGGTCTAGGTTAACAAATTAAACCAAATTTTCCGTTTGACTAATTTAGGAGGGAACTGCTTAATGTGCCTTTTGACAGTTGTAGATCTGCTTATGTCTCACATTTCCTCTTTTACAGAATCCGGCTATAGCGGACATTTACACCGAACATGCCCATGCAGTTACTGTTGCCAAGTATGCCCCCAGTGGATACTACATTGCATCTGGAGGTAAACTGTGCGTGTGTGTGTGTGTGGTTGGTTACCACAGTAATGGTAATACTACAATAAAATAATTGTTTTTAAATCCTTTTTCAGATGCATCAGGAAAGATCCGCATCTGGGACACCACCCAGAAGGAGCACATTCTAAAGTACGAGTACACCCCTATTTCAGGCAAGATCAAGGACATTGCATGGACTGAGGATAGCAAGAGGATTGCTGTTGTTGGGGATGGACGAGAGAAGTGAGTATGAGAGTTTTCATACATGTTTAATAAATGAAAGGAGTTATTACCTCATTAAACTCAGACCAGCATGATCAGCTCTCATAAGAAGCTTCTTCACTGTACACAAGTCCATTATTTTCTTTAGCTACTTTTAGGTTTAACATTACAAGTTGGTGTTTTGGATTGAATCGGATCATAATTGATTGTCTCGCTAGATGTCATATTGTGGAAAATATAATTATTGTGTAGTGAATGCTATTTACTGTACATCACTGTTAAGCATTAAAGACCCCTTCAGTCCTCCAGCACACCGCTTGCCTTACCAAATTTGTTGGGCTACTGTCATCAATACACCATTTAAACATAAAAAAAGATAAATAATCAAAACAAATGATATATACACACACAAAACAAATTTGTTTTCATCCTGGGAGACTTAGACTTTTGTTTTTATTCTTCTCTCTTAAACCTTACTAAAACTCAAAACAATGCATGTTTTGCTGTAGGTTTGGAGCTGTGTTCCTGTGGGACTCTGGCTCCTCAGTGGGGGAAGTTTCTGGCCACGCCAAATTAATCAACAGTGTGGACATTAGGCAGAAACGCCCTTACCGCCTTGCCACTGCCAGTGATGACACCTGTGGGTCCTTCTTCGAGGGGCCTCCCTTCAAGTTCAAGTTCACATTAAGAGTGAGTTGCATAGATAGCATTTGCTTCTTTTTTCTGTCCCAGTAGGCCTTTGTGCAGCTTTTTGAAAGGGGCATTTGAGTTTTAAACAACTTACTTGGAGCCAAGCTTATTTTGCTGGACCTATCAGATTAACCAAAGGCTAAAAGCCCTCTTTGACTTGCAATCTCATTAGTAACAAAATACTGGCCTTCAACAAATGCAGACATAGCAGTAGATCAAGGAATTTATCTGTGACTTTGAACCAGCTGTCTTATTTGCAATGCCCGTTGGTCATCTCAAGTCTGTCACACCCTGGTGGTTTTTGACAGCGTTGCCTTGTTTGTCTGTTACGTAACCCACTTCCCTAGTCATTTCTTGGAGAATGTGTGAGCAACATTCTAAATACAGACCTTCCCTCCTAGAACGCTTTTGATCACTAAATGTTGTCCTCTACCTAAAAATCCTTGTCTGTTTTTAGGTTTCAGTCTGCAGTTGGTTTTCCTCATACAAGGATAGTACATTATTTAATGCTTACCACAGTCAGCAATAAATACACAGATACAGTCCAGTGTAGAATTAATTTAAATCCTGTTCCTTACTTTTAGTGGCTTGCAAAGTCAAGTTTCTCCATACATCTCTGACTTGATACAGCTTCCTACTCCTACCTGTAGTCTGAGGGCAGGGCATTAGGTCAGAGGCTATTAGTGGTTCCCCACACTCATTTTAAAACTAGAGGGGACCGATCATTCCAAAATGTGGCTCATAGGCTGTGGAATGACTTGCCTCCCTCCCTACGTAGTGTGAATTCTGTCAAATCTTTTATAAAGGAATTAGAGACTCTGCTGTTGAAGCAGGCTTTTAGTTTGTTGTGTTTTTTTTATAGTTGGTTACATTTTATCACGAAGCACTTAGTGATTTTTTTTTTTTTTTTTTTATCTTTGGAAGGTGGTATGAAAATAAACTTTACTTACCTACTAGGCCTTGCTCAGCCCTGATAGCCTAAAATGAAGGACTGTGTCTCTGTCAGAACGACAAATGTGTTTGTTTGACTTATGTGATATGTTATGAAGTATGTCATGCCTTATACGAACACGGATTGAAAGTCAAACATTGTGCCATATACAAATATGGAGTGTATTTTAATGTTCACAATCTTTCTTAACGGATATTTTTTCCTCTATTGTTTTTCCCTTCTGTCCCCCCGGTGACCGCTAAAGGATCACAGCCAGTTTGTCAACTGTGTTCGTTTCTCTCCAGATGGAAGTCGGTTTGTCACAGCTGGCGCTGATGGCCAGGTGAGTTATCAGTGGGGCTTACCAAGTGTGGCCATGTGACCATATGAACATTTTTAATCTAATAAAAGTAACTGTCACTATGTCTGCAGAAAAAATACAAATAGAAGCTATCTCAACCTAATTGGCAGGTTTTCAAAGAAATCACGAACTGTAGTTGTCTACAAAATAAATGTTCCTTGTCTGCCTTATGAGTCTTTTTTTTTTTTTTTTTTTGTCACAGATATTTGTCTATGATGGAACAAATGGTGAGCGCGTTTGCTCACTGGGTGGAGAGAAGGCTCACAAAGGAGGAGTATATGCTGTAAGTTTTTATTTTCATCTTATTGAAAAAAACATGGTTGGTTGGATGGGTTTTGTTTATGAGGACAGCTAGTTATAATAAAAGTTGGCATACAGTGTGGACACAAAGTGCTTCTTTCTTTTCAAACTAAGAATTATGTGTTCTGAAAGAGACTCCCTGTCCTCAAGTAACTGATAATTTCTTTGTCTAGGTAGTGTTGGTGTTTTCTATCATTGAGTCAACATTGATAGGGCACTTGAACAGTCTTTAAACACTAACTTTTTCTTTCAATACCCCCGTGCTTTAAATACTCCAGGTCAGCTGGAGCCCTGACAGTTCCCAAATGATCTCTGCCTCAGGGGACAAAACGGTGAAACTCTGGGATGTTGGTGCAGGTACGGCCGTCACCACCTTTAACTTAGGCACTGATGTGACAGACCAGCAGCTGGGCTGCCTGTGGCAGAAAGACCACCTCCTCACCATCTCCTTGTCTGGATACATCAACTACCTGGACAAGAACAACCCTGGCCGGCCCATACGCACCGTCAAGGTCAGACTCTTTACCAGAGGCATGCTCTATGAATCAAGATTAACATGCCCTGGATTTATTTCAGTTACCGGCTTCACCTAACCACTGCATAAACTGTTAGGATGGTGGTTAACAACTAGTTCAAGCTGCCCAGGGTTCCCTCAATCCAGTGACACACGTTCACATAAAAGAGGCGGTGTTTGCAAAGCATTGCAAACCTCTACCAGAGCCGCATAGTGTAAATAAGAAGAGCAAACTTTAATTCTACATAATTATGACAAACACGGACACAGTTTTAAAGGTAAAACATTTGCTGGAAAAAACATGTCTGCTTATAATGTTGCTGAAAACATGTTAATGTTGAAGATAAATAACCAGAATTTTGCAAACATGCATCGGGATTTGTGAAAAGACTAACTCTCATGGATGGATGGATAGATAGATAGATAGATAGATAGATAGAGAGAGAGACACACAAACTATTCATTACACTAGTGTTTTATGTATGACAGTAAATGCCTCTCACTACAGAAGCATCCAAAATAGTCATGTGGCTTTTACTGGAATAAATGGTCTGCCAGATCTCCTGGGTTCCTGAGTGCAATATCCAACATTGGGGTGGGGGGGGTTGTAATATTCTACATTAACTGTTTGAATGTGCCCTTTACAAGTATATCTGAAAACAAGTACTTGCTCATCCTACAGGGTCACAGCAAATCCATCCAGTGTCTGACAGTTCACAAAAAGGATGGGCGACCATACATCTACTCAGGGAGTCACGATGGACACATTAATATCCTTTTATTGATTAAAAAAAAGTGCCTTTTATTAATTTATGGAGATTACCTTTTGATAATTTTAAACTGCTCTCGCAGATGTTAATTGTTAGTCTTTTATCTTGGTGGCTTCCCTTCTGCATTGCCAATTTCCTGCAATGTAAAGTATCCATGTCTACAGTTGATTGTTATTGTCGCCTTGACAAATGCCTCACATTACTGGGATGCAGAAACCGGAGAGAATGACTGCTTCTCGGGGAAGGGCCACAGCAACCAGGTGAGCAAGATGGTGACCGACGAAGCCAACGAGCTGGTGACATGCAGCATGGATGATACACTGCGCTACACCAACATCAACAAGACGGAGTACAGGTGGGGGTCATTACTTGTTGTTGGGCAGATCACAGCTATGATATGAACTTAGTGGGGATTGTGTTGATCTGTATTTTGTCCAGTAATGATAATGGAAGTTAATATTGGCAGGGCAGTGGTCTGGGAGGGAATAGAGCTTTATTCTGACTGTTGGTAATGGGTCGATGTGCCTACTGTGTCAGTTTGTCTTTATACGTTTTATGGTTTCTTCAAATGGTCAAGGGATGCCAGCCTGGTCTCTCTCCCGACATCTAAGATAGTCTTAGTCCAGTTAAAGGTTTGTCTGTATTTTGTATGTAGGAAATAAATCAAACCACACAAGCGTGCACACATAAAAATGTACATACTAAACATACGAAAAGATAAACCCAACAAACACACCATTCAAATGTTCATATATTTAACACAAAATAACAGCATAAAGAGTCCACAAAAAATGATTTGACAATCAGTTGTCTCAATGCACTCTTTTAGTCCGACCATACATACAACAGAAATTAAAGAGCGTTAATGTAAAGTAAGAATGGCCACACTTACAGACAAACCGGATTAAGATGATGTTATGTCCACATTACTGATGATCATTTTTGATGATGATTATTTTTTTCAAAGCTAAGTGTGAAGATATTTTGTTAAAGCACCAATTGTCAACCCTAGAATATTGCTGCAATATTGATATTAAGGTATTTGGTCAATATCATGACATATGATTTTCTCCCCATTGCCCAGCTCTAGTCCATTATATTTTTGTCTCTTTGCCGGTCATTGGAATATGTTTTTTTCTTGTACCTTCAACTTAATATTGGGTTTCAAGATTAAATTTAGAGTTCTCTAAATTTTATGGTTTTCAGTGCCTCTGATGTGGTGAAGATGGATTTCCAGCCTAAAAGTGTGTCTGTAGCAGCAGGAGGGCTGTCCCTGGCTGTGTGCATTGGGCAGGTAAAGTCTTTTGCCTTGCTTAGTTCAATGTCTCCCCTCTGAACACATTTTTACATTTTCAAGGTTTTACATCACCCGCCTGATATTTAACCCTCTAAAGTTTTAGGTGTCGGAAAATGTTGTATCTGATTTTGGTGGTGTTACTCCTCATGTCTCGCTTTTTCTAGATTGTCTTGCTGAAAGATAAGAAAAAAGTCTTCACTTTGGAAAATCTTGACTATGAACCAGAGGTTGGAGCTATCCACCCTGGGGGCACCACTGCTGTTGTGGGCGGAGCAGTAAGTGAACATTTTGATCATGCCAAAAATGAGATTAGGCCACTTTGCTCTTTTTGAGAAATGGCTTCTTGAGTTTAGGGGACAAAAAAAATAAACATGTCTGTCCTTTTTTTTTTCCTTAGGATGGGAAAATCCGTCTGTACTCCATTCAGGGCAACACTCTGAAGGACCAGGGTAAAACTATCGAGGCTAAGGGAGCGATCACAGACATGGCCTACTCTAATAATGGAGCCTATCTGGCAGCCATAGATGATAAAAAAGTTGCCACAACTTTTACTGTGGCCGATGGCTACTCGGTAAACATTTGTCTGTTCAATGTATATTTTGTGGATTGCTTAATACCCAATTCCTATAGCAGTTGTATATAAATGTAGACATTGTGTTTATTTATTTTTTAAACCAGGTTAAAGATGAGTTTTACGGACACCATGCCAGAACTGTGACTTTGGCCTGGTCGCCTGACAATGAGCACTTTGCAACAAGTGGGATGGACATGATGGTGTATATCTGGACAGTTGGTGATCCAGACAACAGGATTAAGCTTGCAGGTAGGCCACACACGTGCACATGTACATTATCCTATGCTTGGCATGCACGCAATTAAACACAGATGTGAAAGTTAGTTTGAGCAATTTAAATTGATGTTTCTACAATATCCAGACATGCAAAATCAAAGACAACAGGACATTTTAAGATGAGAGAAATCATGGATTTAGTGCATGTAGCTTGGCTTAAAGTAACAGCAAATGTGTTTTATTACTATGGCAAAGACTCCTTGTGCAGTTACCTTGTCAGAAATAAAACCAAAAAGCAACTTGTGTATGCTTACAGGGCTGCCAAACGAGTTCATGTTGTTTCGATAAATGAGCATTCTTAAAATGATTTCCTTGATTTAGTGTCATGCTGTGAAAGAGGCTTTCCACACACCAGCAAGACACAGTGAAGTTGGTGAATTTGCTGTGTAGTTGAGCCATGCGGTCTGTAGCAGCAATAGGGAACGTTCAGTTTGTTTTAGCAGTAACTTTAAACGTCTAAGAGATTAAAATGTTAATGTATGGACATCAGCCTTGCTGTTACCTGTTAAAACACTAGGTTTACGTGCATGTATCATTTCCTGCAAAGCCAGCATTGGAATAGTTGACTTTGCCACTAATGATGAAAATAATGTATAGGTAATTATAGAATGTAGATACATAAAATGGCAATGTAATGCATTTTATTTATGTATTGAAATGCTGACCATAAATAGTATCAAAAAACAGGGTTTGATTTTATAAAAATCAAGACATAACGGTGTGTATTGATTGTTGAACGTGTGTGTGGTTCTTTTTTCTGTTTAAAAAAAATATATATATTTAATACTTTTCTCTGCCAAAGACCTTTTTGTAACAAGATTGTTTAATGCTTTGATTTCTGCAGACACTCACCGGTTGCACCATGTTAGTGGCCTGGCCTGGGTCAATGAGCACACTCTAGTCACCACCTCCCATGATGCCAGCATCAAGCAGTGGACTGTTAAATACTGAGCCGCAAGCAGACAAACATCCACATCTCCAGGGACAAAGACTACTGTGGAATTCAATCTTTCCTTTTTTTTCATTTTTTTTTTTTTTACTGTATTTTCACTATCTATACGGTGTTCTATACTGTCTGTAAACATCTGAATTGTAAATGGATATGGCTGGGGAAAGCTCATATAAAAATAACCAAGACATGTCTCTTTCATCTCCTCAACTTACACAGATACAAATATATGATGTAACCATGAGTTCTTTCACATCTCTTTTAGCTTGATGGACCCACAGTAATTGTAAGATCAACATTCCATAGATAAAAGCTTCCACTCAGTTTAAACCAATCCTTGTCTGGCTCAGTGCATCATAACGTAATGGATTAAAGAAAAGCAAGTTTCTTTTTCTTTCTTTTGTTTTTAAATCAACATCATGTTTGAAAGAAATTAAACCTTTTGGTTACATTCCTGAAATGAGAAGTAACTGCAGTTGCCTGTCAATTTTTAATTTTCAAGGTTTTAAGGAGCTAGGTGTTCTGCTTTGTCTTAGGTTTCATTCTCTTTGTTTCACAACTCTTCCTCTTGGACTGGTGAGCAATAATGGGAACTGAAAGAACATTATGATACAATCATGATGCTGTCTATTTAGTTGAAAATCCCATGTTAATGCGGTGTTTTTGTTTGGGCCCACTATGCTTGTCGCACTTATTTGTTTCCCAATGTCTTTATGCATCCGCTTCCACGGTGGAAGTAATTCATGAATAATAATAAAACTTTTTATGCATTTTCCCTTTCATGCACACTCTTTCTACTTGTCAAACACAATTAAGTGCAGGCTGTCTAGTGGGAATCTTCATCACCATTACATGGTATTCCGACACATACACCAATGTTACCAGTAGGGGTCCCTCTTAGTGGGACACATACACACTGAGAGGAGCAGTAGAGAAAGCCTCCTTCCAGGATTTCCCTTTTGTCTTCTACAAATAAGTTAGCCAGCATATAATTGAAAAAAAAAATGATGTCCTATTTATGCTTATTAAGGTATTCATTTTCCTAATTTGGTGTATTGCAAACTGTATTGAGACAGAGAGAGACAAGTTTCTTACCAACTTGTTTAAATTAACTTTTTTATATGGTCTCAAATTACGGAGTAGTCCAGTGCATACACAAAACAAACACTCATGACTTTGAACAATCAAGTAATTATGCAAGCTATTTTGACCTTTGTAGACAAAGCAAAATTAAATCTTGTTGTTTTGATACTGGCCATGCCTATTAATAACAAGGTAACCAATTCTACAGGATATTGTGTGGGGGTGGGGGGTTAAAAGGATTTATTTTTTTTGGAGAAGTGTGCTCAGTTTAATATTTGACTAAGTATTAAGGATAATCTTGCCTTCCCTATTATTGTATGCTTACCAGGTACTTTGTGTCTGCCTTTTCCAGTGGCTCTCCGTCCAAGTTTATGGCATTGTCTGTTTTGTGGTTGATGTTGCATCACCTTGGTTTTTCATTGTTTTAATAACGTGGAGTCTTGCATTCAAAATAGTCTATTTATCTGTTTATCTTTGACCCTATGTGTGGTCCACCTAGGCCCACCAAGACATGCAGGTTTCTGACCACAACCATTACTGAATGTGTTCACTCAGTAACGCTGCACATTGACTGTGGCAGTGTTTGAATGGTGAATGATTCCTGTACTATGTAAAAGCACTTTGAGTAGTTAAGACTAGAAAAGAGCACATTTACGTTCACATTCACATGATCAGGTTCTTGGAGTATTCTGGTCATGTGTTGCACATGTAAACATATCCTGGTTTATAATATTTTTTATAGTATAGGTTTTTAATTATGTCTCTTTGTTACTGTCCTGAAATGAATCAGAGAAGAGAAAGGTCCATGGCCTTGCTAATCACGGTAATTAAGCTTTATGTAGGCCTAATAAAGTTAGTAGGTCTACCTTACCTACCAAGGCCATAACTTTATTTAATTTCCTTGTCTGAGAAGGCAGTGAAACTAGTGCTAAATATTGCTGCTTTCCAAATAGACCTTACATTAGGGTCTACCTTTTACTCCTAACCTCAGGCTTTAATGTTTCTATGCCAATCTTCAATTTATAACACAACTCATTTATAACCAATCTCTACAAAAAGACTTTGACTCACCTTTATTTAGACACAGGAAAGCAAACATAAATTAATATTATCATACAGACAAAAGTGATATTTAACACTAGCCATTTCTTTATTGTATCTTTGGACAATTCTGTAACATGCAAGTGGCCAAACAGAGTGTGTTCTGAAGTCCAGTTTCTTTCCAGTCCTGCTGCTCCAGGGAGGAGGAGGGAAATAGGGGGCCATATTTCTCTCACAATATTTATGCACGCAGTTGGCTCCTAAAAAAACAGTTAAGAGTTAACTGAGGAGCCATTCCTCACCCTCCACCGCCACAGGTTAGTTGGGTCAAACAACGATGTGCCTATTGGCTGACAGCACAGCATATATAACACTTTAATGCTTCTGTTAGAAAAAGCAGTAGATTATTTAACAAATTGCTTGATTCCGTCACCATCCTTTGTGTTGGAATGGAATAACTTGGCTGGGTTTGTCAGAGCAATCTGTAAGGAAATATAAAAGGTAAGAGGATCACACACGCACTCATACAGTTCAGGTTGTAAGAGTAGCATAGTAAACTGTGTTAGGTTTAGAAGTAGCCATACTAAGGTATGAATAATGTTATTTCATAAAAATAAACCCTGTTTCAGCCTGACCACCATGCATTTTAGAGTTAATCTCTAATAGTTACAATGTCTTTAAAATATATAACAAAAGAGCATCTAAACATTTAAAGGGTTTTAATTGATGTTTACATGAAAATGACCCAAACTACGTATTGGTCCACAGGGATTTCACACACAACAGTGATGCTTTACATTGGGAACGTCTCCAGTAATTAATTGTTGGATTTTCAAAACGTTGAGGATTCCTTCAAAATATAAATACAGTTTGGACAAGTTGTAAGATTACATTATTAATTAACTTCACCATGCAAAATACACTATATAGTGTAGATGATTTACTGATCAGAAATGATGGTGGCCTCTTTTAGCAGCACTCTACATTGTGCCTCCAACCACTTTCGGTTCATGTCCAGCCACAGTAAATTAAGTTAGCCAGCTAGTTCTCATGTGATAATGGTGTTTTTTTCATTAGGTGCCTGCAGTTACTTTGGTTGTGGAATCTGCAAGAATAGCCTGATTTTGGACGCCGAAAGTCTTGAGAGTGGCTTGTAAGTTTTTTGTTTCTAATTGATTTCTTAAAGACGAATGATTCTTTGTTGTAAGAAGTACATTTAACACTTATGATCTTTTAATTGATCCACTACTTCACAATAACTGGTGCTTACAAATTTGGCTCTTTGTAGGTGACACAGTGGAAGAGTCAATGTTTAACACAACTGCTGACATCAGTTTTAAGGACCATGCACCACAGTTGAAAAAAAAGATCTCTGAGAATTAACAAATCAAGGGCATGAGCTATGGACAGAACTTTGCACTGTTGACAGAATCAATTGTATATTGCCTTTAATTTCTTACTTATTTAGGACAATAAACCATAAATAGATAATGTATTATTTAATATCTGTAGAAGTCCCCATTGAACAGAGAGGCACACATTAGCTGGAATTATGTGGTCTGGAGTGGACTCTTTTCCAAACATGAGTAGTGCAAGATTTTAGAAAATGTGCTGTGAATAAATATGGCGAACAATAGCTTATATTGCTTAAAGTTGTTCAAAGTGAATGGGTTAAATTGAAATTGAAATGTTAGAAAAAACGATTTTAGTCACCTCAACTATACTTTGAATTGTTTGACACTCTGCCCATGGATTCCTTTCCGACTCTAAGGTTTATCTACACCCTGGGGAACCTAATAGACTATGTCGGTTACTTAGACTCCAGGGCTGCAAAAAGATCTCCCAGAGGGAGTGTTCAATTTACAAGCCTGAGTTTCAGTGCTTGGCAGTGTCCTTTTTTCCATGGCAGTTCCTGATCTAAACCATGTACACTTTGAGTTGCTCAATCCTCCAGCCATGTACTGCAGCTATCAAACGATTAAACTGTGACGTGTTTTGATTCCGTTTATGCTACAGGAGGTGCTCTTTCATGCGGTTTCCACTTAGCAGAAATGTGGCTCACATGTTTGTAATATACACAGCTGCCAGCCAGTAGATTCAATAATATAATTAATGTGAAGCCAAGGGAGAATAAAGCAGCCATTGATCAGTGAAAAAGCTGCATTAGGAGAGGGATTTCTTTGCGGATTGAAGACCAAGCTCTTGCGCTTCACATTATAGTGTGTGTGCAAAAGCTCCACCAGTATCAGGAATGCTGCAAGGAATGCTCCAGTACAATGGATCATATGCGGGAAGGGCAATGTCCATTGTTCTTATAATTGTTATGGTAGGAGAAACAGACATTTTCTTCCAATACAGTATTGATACGTTTGGATTTTAAACTTTGATCCGTGATGTATCTATACCCTACTCAAGGTAAGTACCAGGATTTATTTACTATTAATAATCAACAAGGCCCCTGATCTAACTGTTGTCCTCATGTCTGACTGCAGTGTTTACATAGAAAGAGAGGAAGAAGGGCTCAATGTCACTGAACATGTCACTTAACATTGTTTGGCATTTTAGTTTTGGGAAATATTATTTAATACACTTTTGATTATCAGGCAAGAGCCTATTGAAAGCAAATGCCAATGTTTGCTTTGGTTCTAAGAGTTTTGAAACATTCACTCAACAGCACTGTCCATTTTTCACATACAGAGCTGCAGTTGTTGTGATTTTAGGGAGAATTTCAATATTTCTATAATCTTTCAAAGTTAAATGACCTCGGATGTTTTAAGAAAGAGTTTAAGAAAGAAGGGTCTTCTGCCCAGCCTATGGAGACACATGGCATAAGAATAATGATTTCAACTTCCTGCATGTCGGCCACATCTGACCTGTGGCTGTCACTTAGATGGGCCGCATTTACTCTGCTCTGTTTATAAGGGGTTTAATTCTTTCAATTTCCCAGACTACTGTTGTGCAGTAAATGGTTAGAAAATAGATGACACTGTGTTATTGGTCAGCCATGAAAGACGTCAATCAATGATTAGTTGGTGTACAGTTCACTAATGTGAGCATTGTATCTGATGTGATTAAATGCCTAAAGTTGAACCTAATCCAGACTGCTTGATTAGGTTGATTTAAATAAAGTGCATCATCTCTATGAATAGTACATCATACTTGACTGCTTGTATTGGTAGTTTGTTGTGCAGGTTTTCTTTCAGTGTCTATTATTCAGTACATATGAATGTGCCGTTGAACCTTTTATTTGGTGGCAAAGTTAACTTATGCAGATGATGATGTGTTGATATAGTTCTGATTGAAAGTGGTCCCTCAATCCTCATGGCTTTTGTGATCTTCTGACATTTCATCAGTGCCATCATCAGATCAGATTTTTAATTTGTCAAATACTTAGGTTTACGACCAAATACCCACAAAACTGATGAGATTCCCATGGCCTCAGCTGTGCTTTGTGTTCAGTGCTAATTTGCAAATGAATGACCAATCAGTGGGGGCGACCAATTTTTTTCATATCCGTCGGAATTTCCGTCACATCGGTTGTTGTTTGAGCAGCAGTTTGAAGTGTCTGTTTACTTAACTGAACAATTAGCAATTGAGCTCTTCGACGATTTATTGGATTTCGGGCCTGTCTAAAGTTTTAGTTGGCTGTCTTGCAGTAATAAACTATGGTGAGCTTGTTTTTATATTATTGGAGAAGTATTTTGCATGTTTTGAGACTGCTATGATTTGAAACTAAACAGACAGACCATAGTGTCTGTATCTTCCAGCCTGCAGCTCAATATTAATTTCCATTCATAGCAGTACAGTTCTTCTTTGTTCGACATTGTTGAGGATGAAATCGTCTAGTTTGATTGAACTGTCAGGGGACAAAATTGACGGGGGTTTTCATGCTTGCGGTCATTGTTAGCAGCTCAATTGATCTGTGACCCGTATGGTGTGAGCATAAAAGTCACAGATTCTGGCCATTGAAAATATGCATTGTAAATTGAAATAACTTACAAGATTCATAAAAATGCATTGTGTTTGCCGAGATTTATTCTTGTTTTAAGAGAGACTTAACACTGATAACTGATTCTGCAACATGAGCCATCACTTGACAACATTCTGCAAAATGCTTATTTATTTATTTATTATACCTCCTTCTATGCAATATGCCATTTCTATCCATCCTCACCTCATCTCATAACAGACAAAATGGGGAGGAAGGGGTCAAAACAAAGAGAGTATAAAAACCTTGCTGAACAGTACCGTGGCACTAATATACACTGTATATTTTCTTTACCTGTCTGTTTGTAATAAGGGTGTTTATAGTGTACAATTTACTTTTATCATTGTTACTCTTATTCTATTTTTTCTGTTTCTTATAATACTTTTTGTATAATTGTCCTTGGTCTAATTAATGTGTATTTGTCTTATTTTTATTTGTGTGACATGTTTTGAGTTGCTGCAGGGAATTTCCCCAGTTTGGGATCAATAAAGTCCATTTTATCTTATCTTTCTTTTTGTCTCAGTACACTGGCCCTTTAAAGTAAACTCTCAGTTGACTTAGCTGAGCCGACTCTCATTTGATTACCTCCAAACTCAAACACAGAGAATCACAGGCGTCACCAAAATAAATAGGGGAGACTGGGTATAGTTGCAACACTGGGAGAGTTGTAAGACTACTAATTCCACAAATCAAGGATAAGATAGGAGTTGTGACAGTTTTAATTTCCTCAGGCATCCTATACGATCCCACATAGAGGTTTTCCAGCCAGGTGCTATCTCTGCTGAAGCTACAGCAGAAAATCTAATTATGAGGTAAGAAAAAAAACACAAGATAATATTTAGTTTAGTACTTTTACCGTTGTAGATAAGGTTGTATGAGTTATATCAGGTCAAAATGTAGTTTCTCTAATGAAGAATGGTGTATCAACCTTCTGTTAATTTCAAAGCACCATGCTAATAGCTAGCTGAATAATGGGTGACAGTGTCAGGGTAGATAGTCTACAGTCTATGGTTGTATCACGTGTTTGTGATTTTCATGATTCTACACTATGCCTAGAACTTGGGTGAGAAAAACTGATCATGGAGTTGATGCCAATTTCATTTGATACCATTGCAATTCTGATTAACAATGCGTTGAATTTGTTTGTTCCTGTCACCATTGTGACTGTTAAAGAATGCATTTCATTTGTTTGTTCCGTGGAATGGGGATAAATATGTTTATGTTAATTTGCTCTCACACACACACACACACACACACACACACACACACACACACACACACACACACACACACACACACACACACATTTTCCATGGCAGCAGTTTATGCATCTATGCATTTTATTCATCACATTCCTGGTGAGGAAGTAGGAAGATATGAATAAAGGTATACATATCGGTAGGTGAATGTGCATGTACAGACATGCGCACACAAACCCACGTGTGCATGCACAAACACACACAATATGCACATACTCTCCCTATATTCACACATATTTTATTGTTGCAGTCATTCATTTAAAATAAAACTGTTGTTGTGGCATATATGCATATCACTTGGAGTATCCTTAGTTTTGGTGCATTTTGTCTACCTGTTACAACTTACCCAGTATGTGTTACAACCTACCCCATGAATGCCTAAACGTTTCAGACATGTAGCTAAAAAAAGGTAATTTGAATCTGAAGAAAAAAGTGTTAAAACCATACCCGGTCTCCCCTACTTCTGAATCTGAAATGTTAATTTCCCACATGGCTGTTGACCACATTACTGACTAAGTACCTTTGTCGTTTATCACTGTCCTATTTTTTTAACCACCCTTGCCCTTACTGGTGTAACTGGTTATTGTTAATACAATTGTAATTAGAGCTGTACAGAGGATCGCTTAGGTGCATCTTGTTATAGCAATGTCCTGTTTTTCTCAGTAAAGTCATGCTCTCAAATAACCCCAAAATGTAGTTAACGTTTCTCTCCTCCGGAGTGTAGCTGACCCAAATAAAATATGACTGCAATAAGTGAGACACAGGGAGGGACTTATTAAAGTTAAACATGTGTCAGTGTCATTTTGACTGTCATGTCTAGGTAATACTGGGCCACTAGTTTTCCTGGAAGCATTGGATACACAGTATTTGCGTGGGCAAGTTTACCCGTAGGGATACTTCTCACTGAGTCTGTTGAAAAATGTCTTGGTGTGTTGGCTTTGTACCTATGTACGTATTGTACCAAACTATTTTCATACCTGTTATCCACTGAACTTTATGGATTTGAAAGTATTAGCATCTGTAGTGTTTGTAAGTATTTTCAGACTTTCAGCTGAATTAAACTGTATCATATGTTATCATTTTACAAGTTTTAGCTGTCCACTGTGGACATCAGTTTGATTATTTTACTATAGTAGTAGGCTATGTATGAATTGTGTCTACATTTGCCATTTCATGATCAATAACAATATCAGGAAATATCCTTGGATGACCAAGGACATGATGATTTCAACCACATCACTCAGCCTGTGCATCCTCCCAAACAATTAAAGAGCTTTGGCTGCAGCCAGCTCTCGTCTTTCAGTCTGGCAGAAGCGAGAGAAGGAAACACAGTAGGCTTCCTGTTGCCGGTCTCATCATTTACCAAACACACAGATGTGGTTGGAATGGTACAGCTATAGGCGTCCAAGTTATTTTGAGGCTCCTTTGTTATAACATTTGGTAAGGCCCCTGTCACGTTAAACACTGCATTTAAGTTATGTTGTGTGATTATGCTACTTGGTCATGATAAAACATGTGAAATTGAGAACACAGTTAAAGCACAGTTGCACTGTATGTGTATAAGTCTGTCAGAAAAGAGAGAAGGACACACTGTAGCCAGTCTCATCATTTTCCGGTTCTTTCCACTGTGACTACACCCGTCATGCCCAGGGCTGTTCCAATACAAAAGCCAATACCAACATTCCTAATAACCCACCAAACCTGATTTCAGTTGCATGTAAATCCATTCAAATCAAGTTAAACTTAGCACATTTAATTCAACGACATTTTACCAAAGTGTTTAACATGTACACATACCTGTAGGAGCCACATTATGTTGTTTCTGGTCTCATTTATTATTGTGTGTGATTATTGTGTTATGCGCTTATATTGTAGGTGGTGGGCGTTTTCATGACGTTTTGAGCGAAGTGTTGTTTGCTTCACCTGTGCACCTAGGTTTCTTTTGGGCTTTGACGGAGAGGGGGTGAAAATGGGAGCGCACAATAGTCAATATTAGTCAACAAAAGGTGATCCATCAAACTGGATCTACGGAAATGGTGCATTATCTGCGGATTCCTCGGATAACCAGGGAATGCATTGGCTATCGGAGGAAATATTGAAGGCACGGAGCTCCGAAATCAATAGAACGGGGCCGCAAGCAGCACAGCCAAGCGGTATGTTGAAACTTTGTGTGTATTAGTACGCCTACTGTGTACAAAGTGTAAATGGGTTACTGCCGCGTGCCAATGGGGACGCATTGTTTCCTTGTATGGTTTATTGTCTTGGTGTGGTTGATGAGGCATCAGTGGATTGATTGGTTGATCGAACGGTGTGGATTACTGTGATTTGTGATACCTTGGGAAAAGGAAACAAGTGGATCATAAGCCATTTCGAATGTCAATTTCTCAAAGATGGAAGGAAGAAAAAGAGAAATCACATTCACCTCTAAAACTTTGGAGAATAAAATTGAGAAACTTCAAAAGAACGCAAAGGAAAGGTTCACAGAATTAAAGGTCTAATACAGACAATAAAGGATTTAATGCAAAATGATGACAATGCCTCACAGGTGCGATTTCATCTGGAGACTATAAATCAAATGGTTGTTGAATCCACTAAGTTGCATGAAAAACAAAAATAATGGTTTTCAAGTGTACTTAAACGCCATAACGGATTGCATGAGGACGTAAAAGGATGGCTTTCTAAAACTGTGGGAAAAAAAAGCAATACAATCACTCATATTTCCACAAATCATGTTCCCTTGTCTGTATCACAAAAGGAACAACAGGAGCTGGATGTACATCAAGATGAGAATAATTCTCTTAATGAAGTTAAACCAAGTGACAGTGTGTCAAACACTGGAAGTAGAAGGTCTAATGGGAAGAGCTTGGTTGGATCTAGGTCAAGTGTCTCAACAACATTGTCAGCACGCATTAAAGCTTAGGCCAATGTGGCTGCTCTCATTGCAAAACAAAGGCTGTTGAAGGATAAACATGAGTTAGAAGAAATGGAGGAGCAACTAAAAAAAAAAAAAAAAGGAATAGCTTGCACTGGAAGTGTAAATAGCCGAAACAATGGCTAAAGTGAATGTGCTTAGAAGCTCAGGAGGTAAAACCTAGTCTACATTGTTTTGGCGCTAACCCTCAAGTGGAAAATATCATACAGCCGACCCAAATCCAAATTACATCATCAGGATGCCCAAAGCTCAGGCGGCATGAAGGTGCAATACAAAACATTCAATCACAACCACCGTTTCAGCACCACAATAATCAGCCCCAGCACTGGTCAGTCACATAATTACAGTTTTGGAAAAACTAAATGAATAAACTACATTATTGTTTCAGCAACAATCTTTCCTTTCTGCCAAAAGGAGATGTTGAAGATTTTGACAGTAATCCTTTGCAAAAATCACACCTTCATAATACCTTTTAATACAGCATCGAAGAGAAAACAGGCAGTCCTAAAAACTGCTTATGCTTCCTTGAACCAATCTCTGCATCTAATTGGAGAGGAGGATACACAATGAGAAAATTGCTTTCTTACATGGGATGTGTTTTGGCTGCTTGTGCATTGGGCACTTGAGTAGAGACTGCAGGAAGAGTCTCTAATGAAAGGTATGCAGTCAGAGGCCCTCTAGTGTACTCTATTGTCACACACCCCGGGAGCTGGTGTACTACTATAACAGCATTTTCCTTCCACTGAGAAATAAAAATGGACCCAGACCAAACAGTGACTTAAATGTAGCACTTTATTCTAAATAGGTTAAAGTTATAAAACAGTTCTTCTGCTAAATAAAACAACACAAGTAATGAAAGTTTAAAAAAACTGAGTATTGAGAAGCAATCTCCTTGTTGCTAGTTCCCAGTGTCTGACAGTCTGTTATGTTGATCTCAAAGGAGCGTCCGATTCCCGAGGGAAGCCTGGATCCTTCTTCCCTTGCATCTGTTCACGTCGTGATGCCCACGTGGTCAACACTGGGGGAAAATAAGGGCAGCTCTCAGTCACGTACAACACCAAACAATTATTTTCCACCCATTCCCAGAGAACAGCTTGAGGACTTTCCTTTACTTATCTGATCACATTCGTTGAACTCCTCTTTCTTTTGTTTTCTGATGCCAATATCCTCTGTTTGGAATGTAATTAAGAAATGGCAGTCGTCAGGAACAGTGGAAGTTAAAGCAAGATCTGGAAGACCAAGAAAAATATCAGTCAGAACAGCTCGAAGGGTTGTGAAGTAATATTTCTTTGCTTCACCTATAAACCTGGGTTTCTTTTGGGCTTTGAAGGACAGTGGGGTGGAGCTGGGTGTGAACACTTTTGTTGACCGCAGCATGCAGTATCACGCAATTATTTCTACTCACCAGATAAGAATGCATCTCTGTGTTTAGTCCCTCGCGGCAGCACTTTTTTGGACTGCTTACAGCTGCAATAATATCAAAACAAACACTAAAGTAAACATTCATTATAGCAGAAGAATCAAAGCAGTAGTTTAATCAAATAGTTGTAGTGAGGGAAGGTCTTCCTATAAGTTCAATTTGCAGCTGTGGCTTTTAATCCTGCTCCTCGGCACACAGAGTCATGCTGGTTTTCATTATAGTCATCCAATCAGGCACTCATTTGCATTCTGGAAGCTGACCAAATGTTATTAAATGTTATCAAGTGTGGGGTAGGAGAGGAAATCAGCAGCACTGCAGGTCACTGACTCCTTTCTGTTAACTGTGAAATGCTTTGTTGTCTTTTTGTTTAGAAGGTGAAAGCCTAGTTGCTCCACCCCAAAAAAGATATAAAACACTTGGAATACACCACAACGTACCTTGCACCAACTGTGTTTGGTGAAATAGTATGCCTAATTTAGAGACCTGTAGATTTCAAAGAATTTCTGCATTTTTACATGTCTGCTCTCCAGTATTTCTGAGTGTTATCATTCTTACAACCACTAGGTGGGAGACTTCTTCTATGATTTGATGCAGTAGAAATTCAGACTTGTTGTTACTCAAAAACTGAAAAAAAATGCTTCAAACTGTATGTTGTTGTTGTATGTTGGAAAACCGATCTGACTTCTGGGTAAATCCTAAACTTGTAACCAAGTGTTGATCCCTAGTCCTTTGTGTTCTCTTACCAGCGTCACTACGTCAGCACATTGAGGCAGTGTTATTTCCTTTCCAGCAAATGTTTCACTCATCAGTTTAATAAACTCTACTTCCCTCTTTGTTGTGAAATATGTCTTCTCTTCCTATAATCTGTGTAAGATAGATGTCTATTATATGACCTTCTGCTTTAAGGTTGCTGAACCGTTGAGATGGACAAACCACAGAATGACCAGCCAGCAGATCACAGGATGAGCGAATCTAGGAAGACTTCTGAACAGGTTAGTGTCATCAACTCACTGAATGTGCAGTTGAAAAGCTCATAGCCTTTATGACTTTACAACTTGTGATGTATCAAATTTGACTGGCTGGACAAATGGACAGTCATATCCCGGTAACATACAAGACATGGCCGTGACATGTTTTCGTTATTTGCCTGTTATGTCATACTTTGACCAGTTATAATGGTAGTAGGCATGGGCAGGATGTATTCTTGAGCAAACTGCACTTCAGTAAATATGTACTTTACATGAACTTTGTAATGTACACATTAACTCATTTCTTTGATGCAATCCTGTATTCCTGAATCCCGCTGTCACTTTGTGAGGCTTTGACCTGCTGCTGAAACAGAGGCCCTCTCAACTGTTTGAATCTGTGGTTCATCACATTGCTATTCATTTTATATAACAAGGGAAAAAACGGTATTGATTATATACATAAGCGGTAACCTTTGACACACAAAAGGATCAAATGATGTTCAATAATATACACTTTAATTCAAATGTGAAAAGCATTTATCAAACAGGTGTATCTTCACCTACCTTTATGCATACCTTTTATTCATATCTTCCTACTTCCTTGGTAGGAACGTGATGAATAAAATGCACAGATGCATAAACTGCTGTCATGCAAGGTGCATGTGTGTGTGTGTGTGTGTGTGTGTGTGGGTGTGTGAGAGACAGGGGGACATATTTTGTCTCCATAAGATAACTGATGGGTGAAAAATATAATTGGATATTTGTACAGTGAGTTAATTTAATGATACATTGATCACAAAACATTTTTTTTCCTTATCTCCAAATACTTAAACACATACACTCTAAAATAAACAAATTTGTTGTACTCTTCCATTTATCTTTTGCTGGCTCTTAATTTTTTTTGTTATTTCTAGCATATGTTTATTTTCCTTTTCCTTTCTTGTCAATGTAACTTATATAACAATTAGTGGGGTTTGTCTTCAGTCCGGCTGTATCTTCATACTGTATCTCTGATTGGCTGACCTAAAGCAAACACAGCAACTCCCCCTGGACACCCTTAGAAATGATTTACAAGGTAAATAAAAAAAATAATTGTGCAACGAACATTATGGAAAACATTTTAGACAGCTGGCTATTATATCATGACATTTACCTGTTTTTGTAAACAGAACGCTGCTGCAAGGTTGTTGACCAGGTCCAGCAGGATGTCATACATCACTTCTATTTGATTCTTGTTACATTGGCTTCCAATCAAGTTCAGGATCCAAATTAAAGTTCTTGTTCTGCCTTATAAATCTTTGCATGGTCAGGCCCCTGTTTACAAATCTAACCTGCTCCATCCATGCATGACTTACAGGTCACTCAAGTCTTCTAACCAATGCTTATTGGTGGTCCCACACACTCACTCAAAAACTAAAGCTGATCGTTCCTTTGAAGTGGTGGCCCTGTAAAACACACTTTCTATTGTCTTACAATTTGCAGTCTCTGTTGATGTTTTTAAAAAGCAGCTGAAGAAACCCTTGTTTTGACTTGCTTTTGTCTCATATCTGTAACTTTGGGATTTAGGTTTTTAATCTTTGAAATGATTATCATTGGTCTTTCATTTCTTTTTCCTTGCTTATTTTTGACGACAGCTACAACATATTGTTCATTTAAAGTCCAGTTCTTATTCCATTAAAAGCCCTGGTATGACAGATGCATTTATCGTTTTGCATCAAGTGGTCTTTCTTTGCTCACCCTCTGTCAGTGCATGCATGTTGTCAACAGTGCACTCAGAGGCAAAATGAAGGGAAAAAACCCAGTCTCCTGGCCTAGATACCTGGGCTCATGCTGAATTGGTTCGGTATTGGTCCAATCTTGACAATAATCAACAACAATGTAACTGCCACTGAAAAGTCTTCTAACTTGTTTGTGTTTTTAGCTTAGTATGAACCACCTGTGTGTTATCAATGTGTGCTCTCTCTTTAGCAGCCAATCACAGCCTGTCTGTTGAGCGCAGCCTTCTTCGGTGCCCTGGGGTCATCTTTCATTTATGGCTACAACCTCTCCGTGGTCAATGCTCCTGCTTTGGTGAGTCAAACTGTTAGGATGTCTTGCAGGTTGGCTCCTGGAGAAGCCTCAAGGATTTCGATCGATTTGTTTGCACTGATAGATAATCAATAATTCATTTAGACGGTGCTTCAAAACCAAAAATACACACGTTCATCAGTATACTAAACCCCATTACATAGCTTATGCGTTGCTGTAGAGTTGTCTATTGTCTGTCATTTAATAACTAGACACAGGGTTTTGTACGGAAGTCTTGAGAGGCAAGATGAAATGTTGGCCAAAAAGTATATCTCCTACATAATTGACTTCCATTTGTGTCGTTGACAGCACTTCCGCTTTGAGATGTATTTTTTAAATATAGCATGGATTACAGACTATTTTATGAGCAAAGTTACGCTTTATCAAGCATTACCTCCAGCATCACAGACAGCCAACAGATCCCTATCTGTGCAGCTCACTCAAGGAATTAGAGACAAATTTCTTTTAGTAATTTCTCATTCATTTAGTAGCTCCTGTCAAAGTCCCAGATACTCTGTGTCTGCCAATGCAGCTAATTTACCAGGTCATATGTTGAGCTTAAACTTAATTTTTACAGCTTCTGCTCGCAATAAAAAAAGCTGATCACATCTCCTCCTTCCATTCCAAATCAGTTTGAAGGTGATGAAATACTGTTGGCTTTATGGAGTTAATGTTATTGTTTTTTGAGAAATCAGATTTTCTGATCTGATCTGTCCAGCCAGATTTGTTTACTTAACCCGTTTTGCAAATACCTTTTTCACATATGTAGTACTCTGGCAATGCAAGACTACACCAGGAAAAAAACATGTCAGTGATGATAATGTATGCCCATGGCCTTGCCCCTAAGTTTGATTTTACAGTTGATTATGTTTCACTTTGGCATGAAAGTTAGGTTTCCATAAAAAAAAAAAAAAACTGCAAATCCTTGAAAAGGGCTTGAATTTTAGATACAATGCTTGAAAATGCTTGAATTTGTATTTGATTTTTGCAACCCGTTCAATTAAAATATTATGATAAATCCGTCAAAAACAGTGTCTGTAGGCGCGAGGATGAGCTGTCACAGACCGTGGTAAAGTTGGTTTTATATTGGAAGGTTGAACTGCATAATAGATTTTTCGAAGGGTCTAAAAGCCAATGTCCAATATGAAACCAACTTTACCCCAGTCTGCCACAGCGAGTCTGCTGGGGTGTGTCGGCCCTGCATCCCAGCAAAGACTGGTGCGACTGAGCTGCTGATCAGTCTATAATTTTAATGGTAGATTTATTTGAACAGCGAGAGACAGAATAACAACAAAAAAATCCAGAAAAACACATGTCAAAAATCGTATAAATTGATTTGCATTTTAATGAGGGAAATAAGTATTTGACCCCCTCTCAATCAGAAAGATTTCTGGCTCCCAGGTGTCTTTTATACAGGCAACGAGCTGAGATAAGGAGCACACTCTTAAAGGGAGTGCTCCTAATCTCAGTTTGTTACCTGTACAAAAGATGCCTTTCCACAAAAGCAATCAATAAATCAATCAATCAATCATATTCCAATCTCTCCACCATGGCCAAGACCAAAGAGCTCTCCAAGGATGTCAAGGACAAGATTGAAGACCTACGCAAGTCTGGAATGGGCAACAAGACCATTGCCAAGCAGTTTGTTGAGAAGGTGACAATAGTTGGTGCGATTATTCGCAAATGGAAGAAGGATGTCCCCCTGCTCAAGAAAGCACATATACATGCCTGTCTGAAGTTTGCCAATGAACATCTAATTGATTCAGAGGACAAATGGGTGAAAGTGTTGTGGTCAAGTGAGACCAAAATGGAGCTCTTTGGCATCAACTCAAGACACCGTGTTTGGAGGGCGAGGAATGCTTCAAAGGGACGATGGACGGGGCCATGTACCATCAAATCTTGGGTGAGAACCTCTTTCCCTCAGCCAGGGCATTGTAATTGGGTCGTGGATGGGTATTCCAGCATGACAATGACCCAAAACACACAGCCAAGGCAACAAAAGAATGGCTTAAGAAGAAGCACATCAAGGTCCTGGAGTGGCCTAGCCAGTCTCCAGTCCTTACCACAAAGTACAGGGTCATGTTTGCAGAGGGGTCAAATACATGCTTCACTCATTTAAATGCAAATGCATTTATAACATATTTGACATGCGTTTTTCTTTTTTTTGGTTGTTATTCTGTCTCTCATTGTTAAAATAAATCTACCAATAAAATTATAGACTGATCATTTCTTTGTCAGTGGGCAAATGTACAGTGGGCAAATGGGCAAATGCACAAAATCAGCATACTTTTTTACCTCACTCTATGCTAAAGACGTGTCAGCATCAACAACAGCGCGTCTATTTTGTTAGCCACAGTCAGATCGCTCCTTTGTGATTTGTAAGAACATTCTGTTCTTTAAATAGTTTTGGTTTTAGTAAAGACAAGAACAGCATAATACAAATTATTACAAAGTGGCATGTTTAAATTCATAACGCTAAGAGGGTTGCTGTATCGGAGGCGTTACGTTACAACACACTACACAGTGCGTGCTGAGGCCTACCAATTATTTTCAATTCTGAGTAGTGCACAGGTGGAAGAGAAGGAGGGAAATGAAGGAGAAGGCAGTAAACGGGAGAGACCAAGTGTTTTAGAGCAGGAGAAGACCGCAGAAGGAGATGCTGGAATAAGTGAGAGAGAAGCGGGAAAGGAAAAATTGATGTGAGGGAGGAAGAGGAGGCGTCAGATTCAGAGAGAGGGACAGAGGTTTACTTTTACTCAGGCTTATCTGCTAATGTTGGCTACCTACCGTTACCTTAACCATTCAGTCGGTATCGTATGTACCTGAAACCGGTGATTGGACCGCAACGCTCTTTTTACACACAGTTTACCATCCAAATGCTGAGTGAACGTTACTAGCTATGTAGCTAGTAGCCCACTGTAAGGTTGAGGATGGCCTTATATAATATTTACACTGCTTTATTCCAGTAGATACGTCTTGGCAATAAAAGACATTTTTTAAATTAATATAGGCTAATTATTTAGGCAGGTTTGTCTTCTGTGTTAAAATGGAATTAAAGGTTGTTGTTACTGTCTCAGATTTTGATCAAATCTTGAATATATCAAGAGTGTGTCCCAAAACCAAGGCCTGTAAAATATTTCTGATGAAATCCTGTAACTTCATATTTCATATAGTTACCATAAACTTTGAACAAAATCTAAGACGGTGCATTTGTTTTTCTCGATTTAGTCTGATTTGACACAGAATGACTCAGCCTCATGTAATTTGGCTCAAATCCTCCCACTTACATTGACTCAGGCAGGTTAGAGAGCAAGCAAAGTCTTCTTAGACAGTAATATATTTTGAAAATAAAACTTGTGATTTGATTAAATATCTGCTCCTCCTGCTATTATGAAACACAATTTTGGCTGTTTATAGCATTATGTCTTTTAATGTGACAAAAACACTAAATAATAATTTTGACTGTATTGGTATGTAATTAACGGTGGTGTAAGGTGCTGGAAAAGCTTTAAAATGGACCTTGAAAGTGCTTAAAAAGTGCTTGGATTTGACCTTGGAAAAGGTGTTTGAACTCTGTGTATTGCAGCACCACTTTGCATATACTATTGCCAGACCTATGTTCTGCAGGTTAACACAGACATTTTTTTGTGAACCATTTTTTTAAATTTTCTTTTTAAGTTAACAAAACAAACAATTACAAACAACACACTGAGACATGGAACGCATCCTAGAGCCAAAAAACACAGAGAGGAAAGCTGGGAGAAAGGGAGACAAAACAACACATGCAGAAACAGACACACACAGACGTACACATAAACAGACACACACACAGACAGACACAAGACAAGGCACCAATCCCATGCACAGGTTGATGTCAAGGCTGTAGCACAAGCTTTTGTTGCACGACTTTGCTTTATTGTTTGTGCATTCCTTTTTCTTATGTTTGTTGTAACACACCAAGGCAAATTCCATGCAAGTGAAAATTTAATTTGGCAATAACTTTCGTTGTGATTCTGAAATGCAATGCACCTCTCATTTAGTTTTCTGTGTTGTGAAAAATAATGTCACAGCAAAAAACAATTAGTTCCATTATTAAAATTAAAAAACTGAATTGCCATTTTAACAAACACCTTTTTATTCAATTGTGACATAGCAAATGCCCAGGAATTGCTTTAACGAAGGGAATTAGAGGTTGGGTGAACTCATTACTGACTGAGCTTGGTGCAGGGAGTAACAAAGTCATATCCTTGGTAATTATTAATCTGTTCCAGGTGACTGCCTGAACTGCAATGAAAAAGACTACATTAAAAATCCCTGTAAAAACCAGTGTAGCACCTTCTTTTAATCTCAATAAGTAAGGATAATGGTGTCTTCAGATGATCAAAAATAAGTTCAATGTGATGCTAAATGAGGTAGGCACTCACCGCTGTTCTGCCTGACGCTTCCAAGGACAGCCATAGCAGGCAATGGAAATGACTGCAGTGCCGCTGTGCGTCCGACTATTACCACTAGGTTTATACTGTTTAAATGTTGTCGGCTTTTAAACATGTATTAAGATATGCAAACAGACATTATTAAATAACTATGTAAATTTCTGTACTCTTGTAAAAGAGTTCCTCAGATAATTGAGCTCTCATTTAGTAAAAGTCATTATATTTTAAATATATTTTTAACTAGACATGATGTAGATTGTCAACGTTTGGATCATGAAGCCACATTGCACAAGTCAATGTGCATTTGTTTACACACTTAGGTATGAAACACTTAATAAATACACATTCTGTATTGCGGGATGCAGTCTTATGTTTTATGTTGTCATAGTGGAACTTTCTTTTGGTTACATTTAAATTGTGACTGAATTCTTTGTATTCAGTTCATTAAAGCTTTCTACAATACCACATGGATTGAGAGATATGGGGAGCCTCTTTCAGCAGAGACAGCCACCCTCCTCTGGTCCGTCACGGTGTCCATATTTGCTATTGGGGGCGTATTTGGAACTCTCGCCGTCTCTCTAATCCTCAAAGTACTGGGAAGGTAAGTTGACTCACTTGCACATATGTTGATGTGTAAAGTAATTTATTGTTTAATTTTTAAAGTACATTCCTAACTCCTAAACTGTTTGCATATTTGCCAGGTTTCTGTGAATGTAGTCATAAAAACTGCCACATAAACATAATATTATTTTAAAAACAGCCAATAAGATAAAACAACTTGAAAACCTCCCATGACTGTACCCTTGATTTGACATTGAGATCTCCTCTGTGTCAATCATGTCATGTTTGTTACAGTTTGCTTCTTCTGGATCATCTGTTTTTACAATCCTTTTTTTCACAAGCTAAAACTTGTGTCTATGTTGGACACATAGGTGGCGCTAGATGGGGCTTGCAGGTAAACATCGCAGCAGCCCAACCATGAAATAAGCATAAGTTTGACATTAAAACTCCTGTTGGTTTTAGCCCCCCAGTTGCCCTAACAACTCTCTACTACTGTTATTCCAGATCTGCCCGTAAAGTCTGGAAGTCTGTAAAGTCTAGATACAGTGAAGAAAATAAGTATTTGAACACCCTGCTATTTTGCAAGTTCTCCTACTGAGAAATCATGGAGGGGTCTGAAATTGTCATCTAAGGTGCATGTCTACTGTGAGAGACATAATCTAAAAAAAAAACATCCAGCTTTTCTGAGAATATAGTTTCCAGTTTGTATGTGGTTAGAAGATGGCTGTGTCTCATGTGACCTTGTTACTTGTAGACACTGTGTATGTACAAACCACTACATGTAAATAGGAACAAGTTGGCGTTATTTTGTGTCTTATTGGGAGCAGTAGCTAGTTGGAACCAGTTACCTGCAGGATCTTTGCTAGGTTAAGCTAATGCTAGGGGCATCATACAGAGTTATAGCAGAGTTATTTAATTTGGTATAATACATACGACCCAAGGGTGATAGTCAGGTTCATGTATGTAAATATGTTATTATTCTCTCACTTGTTAAGACACAAAACACCTTTCAGTCTTTATAAAGATAGTTCTGAAGTGATCATGCATTCAGGGTTTTTCTCACACATAAAGTCACATAAAGCTTGACCGGCCTTGAGCAGCCTCCGTTGGAGAATACACATTGATTTTTTCTGCTTCGCTGGCTCTGAAGAATATTACACCTCCTTCTAACTCTTTTTTATCCTCTTGAAGCCATGAATTGCCACTCTTATTTTCATTTTAACTTGCCAGTTTTGCTCCAAAACAATTTGTTGAATGCCCCTTCTTAAAAGGTTTGTTAATAGAAAAATGTTTCCAAACATTTAATATGCTTCTAGGATTTATCATTCCACTCTTGCTATTTTACATATTTTATCCTCCAGGGTTTTTGAGTGTCCCTGTTGTTTTTATTTGTCTGCTTTTATCTGCAGTGCTGTATCAATACATTTTATTATAAAAATGTTTCAGTAGTTAGTTTTGCTAGCTGTGAACTATTCTGCTATTTCATTATTATATCACAAATAACTATTTGCCCTCATTTTGACAAATTGCGCTGAAGTGAATACATTATCTGAGATTGGAATTTGTTTAGCATTTGAATGAGATCCTTTTCACCTGTGCCAGTATGTGATGTTTCTCTCTTTTTACAAACTTTATCTTTTTGACTTTAGAAAGGGAACCTTGCTGCTGAATAACAGCTTTGCTATAATATCTGCTCTGCTGCTGACTCTGGGTGAAAGGGCCAAATCTTTTGAGATGCTCATCATTGGCAGGCTCATTATCGGGGTAAACTCTGGTAAGTAATTATTTTATACTCACCTTTATAAAAGCCATTGTGGACATGGAAGAGAAAGGAAATAAAATGTAATAATGTATAAGTCAAATACAAACATCGAAAAAATACAGAAGTAATTAGATCAAAAGTTGCACAAAGAAACTTACCTGTGAAAGAAACCTTAAACGGTGTAAGCTTAACATTGTAAAAATACTTATGTTACCAGAACTTAGATATTATCTTGGGTAACCATCTTCGCCTTACAGCTACAGTAAACAGAGCCTCTTAAAAAATAAGGCACACATTAACCTGAGTTGCTGAAAATTGCATCAGAGAAACTTATAAAGAAAATAACCATCACAAAAGATAAAAAATGTTACCACATTTAAGTGAAAAGAAATGATAAAGTTGCAGATTATAAAGATGAATAAAAACTTATGCTCTAAACCCATCCCAAGGAAAAAGAACGAATATTGGATTCTGCAGATGTCAAGGGGGGTTAACTTTACAAACCTGAATGCATTGATCATCTAGAGACACTGATTACTGATCTAACTTTCCCTTCTGAGAGAATTTCTCCAATCATGGAGGAAGAGTTTAAAATCAGTGTTCATTCATCTCTGTGGGTTATGTTACCTGCAGACACACATTTTCAAGAGATTTTAAGAAATTGTTATTACTAAAAAATCTGCTCCTGGTAGAAATTGGTCATGTGAAAGTTAAGTAACAATGATTTTGCAGAACAAGCGCTGTCTACATCCTCAAGCAAGTCTGAGGTCTTAATGTTCAGAGGTCCGGGAACAATATCCAGCTCAGCTTGGATGTGTGTTACCTAAAGAAATACACTTATTTCCTGCAGAGCACGATCACAATTTCTAAACCATGGAAATTGATTTGTGCAAAAAGCTGTCTAAGGACTAAATGTTCCACCAAAGCAGACCATTTCTAATGCACAGGCGATGCCATGTGCGTACCCAGGACATTGCCACACATTTCAAGACAATATTTCTCAAATGTTGCTGGATGTTGAATCATCAGTCAGTGCGGGTTTAAGGTGGCTGCCTTTGTCTGTGTTTGTGTATTTCTATAGAAAAACAATACAGATTCAGCAACAATTCAGACATACAATTTTAAGAAAATGGAAACGTGGAGAGACGCTTTCCACTGGTATCACAATTCAACCCAGCTACTTACATTGTTTCTCCACTCACCGTTCAGGGGAGTGGTATCACATACAAAAAGTGATGCTCCCTCTATAATTTTGACTGTAAAATGTATCTATAAAGCACTTTTGACAGACAAAATCACAAAGTGCCATACAGGGGCAAAAACAAGAAACAAAACAGAATCAGAACCGAATACACAATTAGTGTTACATAATAATATTGAAAGTGCAGACCGGTCAACCTAAAACGCCTGTCTAACCTGGTATGTCTTTATCTGATTTTTAAAAGAATTCTCAGAAACAGCAGACCGTTTTTTAGGGATGAGGCACAGCTTCTATAGTTTGGATGCTATGGACTCAAAAGCTCAATCACCTCGGCTCTTAAGTGTGCTGCATCACATCAAACATGAGTCTTTTGTCTTTTTCATAGCAAGATTTGAAGATTTTGTTTTGTTTTTTGTTTTTTAAAAGGCATAGCTCTCAGCGCCCTCCCCATGTACCTTGGAGAAATTACGCCAAGACATATCCGAGGTTCAATAGGCCAGTTCAATGCCATCCTGATCTGCTCGGGAGTGTTCACAGGACAAGTGCTGGGGCTGCCCGAGCTGCTGGGTCAGGTCAGTGTTGTTAGAGATTGTAGGCTGTGTGAACATGTAGAAGTAATATTTATTATTTCCCTTACATATATACCTAACTATATAGGTTTTTCAAAGGACATTTTGAAAGGCTGGAATTTAGAGCTTTGTGCAATCTTTCCTATCACTGCCATCTTACAAATGTCATTGGGATCAATTGGAGGAGGCAGAGAACCTGATTGTTTTTTGTACATATTCATCTCGTTTAGTACTGTCAGGATATAGTGACAGTTTCCATAAATATGACAACAAAATATTTTTATAAAAGTTACAAACCCAACCTTTCAATTTATATCAAATCAGTTATATTGTAATCCTGTTTAGTAAAGCGTTTGCAATAAAAGTATATGCACAGGTTAAAACATCAGATTTCATAATCTTCCTTAAATCACACACGATGATAGGAAGACTGATGTCATAACACAAATTGCAAACTTTAAAAAAAAAAGGGATAGGAACAGTTGAGCCTTGGGATAAAAACTAGATATATTATCAGTTAATCAAAACTTGCCCAAGTATACTGTCAGTTTATTTGGGGTATTTGGAGCCTGTGCCATCCCCATTTACTCTAAAAGCCATCCTTATACCCTCTCGGTTTTGTACCAATTCACACCTTAATTCTTGTGGTTCTTGTGTCTGACACATCTGCCACGTGATTTAAACAACCTCAGCGGCGCTCATGTGACATCCCGGTGTGATTAGATTTAATTTCCAAGGTCCTTTCCATCCGTCAGTAGAGCTTATGAAGCCTCTTGGAGTGGCAGACTTCTTCAACTCTACAGTTACAGCTACAGCGACAAGTGTGAGCTTGTAGGCCTACCTGAGAATAAAGACAGAATCCTGCACAGAATCGGATTCTGTCCCTTGTTTAAATAAGATAGCCGCAGGAATTCTCACACCTTGTTTACCTTGGAGGAATTCTTGCCAGTACCTACAGTATCTCCACGGTGCTGTGTCAGCACGGCAGCATGGTCTGGCTACACCAACTATCTATTTTGGCATAGAGCTCTGGCTTTTTTGTATTTCCTCAAACCAATCACAACCGTCCTGGGTGGTGCTAAGCCTTAATAGCGGAGACAGCAAGAGGGGAGGAACATCCTTTTAATGTACATCTGTTGAGCCTGACTACCCAGAGGAAATGCAATAAACTTTTCCCCCTTCTCACCTTAATGCCCGCAGTTTAAGCATCGTTGACTCAGCCTATTAGTGAGTCATTTTCACAACAGGGATCCAGTCTTTATTTAATGGATTATTCATGCTCAATTGTCAGTGTATTATTTAGGGATGAAAGGCATTAGCCTACGACACTTATGCTTTATAAGCCAAATAAATTCAGTTGTGTATTGTGAACAGATTCTGTTGACTTTAGCTCACTTTTGGCACTGTATTAAAACACTATTGATTAATGCATTTCTTCTAAATTGCTTTCCAAAATTCAAAACGCGCACTTTTTTGGCAGATGTTTCTGTTCAGTAAGCGTGTGGGTTGTGACATTTGGCTACCCTCTATGCAAATGCAAAAACAGAGTGAAAGTGGGTGGGTTGAGGGTGTAGGGGCCGGATTGAAATTGGGCCAGTTTGCACCACATAAGAACTCAACATCAGCAGATGCTTGGTCGTGTTGGAAATCTGTCATTAAATTCAGTTGAACTTGGTGGTTGTACATAGTTGCAAAACCCTCAGTCAGATTGGAAAACTGCCCGATGCACGTTTCAACCCAATTCAATTAAAACCCTGCTTTAAGGCTACACTAATACCATCACTTAAACAGAGTAGCCCATAGTGGCACTTTTTGCTGTAAAAAACAGGAAGAAATTAACAACATTAGAAACCAAGTTTTCCCTGACGTTAGTATGTACAGTAGCTACATGTAAGAGTAGAAAGACTGTTACTGGGTAGAGCAGCACAATCACCAATAAAGGCTTCTAAACCCCTTCTCAACTACACAAGTTAGAAATAATTACAACAAGAACATCGGCAAACAAGATCAGTTTTTCTAACATTATAGTATGTACTGTAGCTATGTAGCAGTGTGTGTAAAGTATAAAGAATGCAGTAACATTTGCTGAATGCTGTTGATTGAAGCCCAAATGTTGACATTGGCACAGTATGCCCGTGTTGACTTTCACATGTGCATCGGTAGTGATCTAGCATCATCATCTGGTAAATAATCAAACACAAACTGGCTTGCTAACATGTATTCCATGAGAATGTATTATAAAACTGATAGAAAGTAAGGTTAAGACAAGTTTTACTGAAAAAAAACCCATTGGATTTAAGAAGATGGAATACCTGTTCTTTCTTGCTTTGGATAGTGTAGTGTAGATAGCTGGAATAAGTGCTTGTCGGCATTCTCACATGTAAATAGACCACGGTATCGATCACAGATTTACTGATGCAGAAATGCTTTTAGAAATGCATCTAAAAGCAGCAGCTTTGAGACCTAAACAGTTTTAAGTTAATCAGGTCTCAGTGAAGGTTTTTGTGACAGCAAAGGGAGCTAGTCCAAGATGTCACTTTGTGGTGAGCAACATGGTGATATGCTTTGACAAATGATAATCACTCCAACCTTCATGCTTAGCCACTGACCTTCTACCAGTATGGATGCATGTTTATTACAAGAACAGGCTTTTAGCAGGCTGTCACTAGACTCCACTAAGAGATGGAACTCATTAGCATGCTTCAAATGCAGCCTACAACAGCAAGGTTAGAGTCAATGTCCATAATGGGCCCTTATCTGTCCTCTTATGTCCGCCATCACACCTTCTTTAGGTTGTGTAAAAAGAAAAAAAACGAATGTTACATGTGGGGATGGTCACTGTAGTGCAATTCATTTTAGATGGTTGTCACACTGGGTATCAGATACACAAATAATACGTGCACATATCAGAACATGTTCTAAATTCTAATTTCTAAATCATAAAATTGTGTATGCTTTCAGCTCTTTTCAGTGTAACAGTACACAGTATGCTGTACAGCCATACACAATAAAACTAAAAAGAGCACTTGGTGTTTTTTGAAACATGACTCTTCATTGTAAAAGGTACTGTGCATGACCTACTGTTAAGACAGCATGAAACGCTATATGGTCGGATTGAATTCCAAATTTCTGATAAACGTTCAGCCATTGTTGACTATGAAAAAAGACAAAACCAATTTTTTTGTGCAGTCATTTAAGGAATAGTTGCTGTGGGTAGATTCAGGTGATTATTCTGTTGGTTCATTGCTAAGAGCGAGCCCTTTTATGTTGTCATGTTGTATATTAAATTCTCATTTGATACATTGTTTTTATAAAATATCAACTATCAGCACAGCTATTTTGACCCCTCTTCTAAGGTGTGAATCACAGTAAAAAAACATTTTAACCAAACTATAAAGCACTCAAAGCGCTGCTTTAACCCTTGTGTTGTCTTCACTTTTGGGACCCGCTTGTATCTCTCTGGTCAAACTAATCTGTGACATATTTGAGGTTCTAAAAACAATTCTGAAGTAAAATTTTACTTCATAATCTATTAACAAATATTGTCTCTCAATTTCAAACAATTGAGAACATGTTTAGGGAATGCAATCAGTCTACTAGAACACAATTAAAAAGGGAAGTGTGATTTTTTGTTGTTGTCATAAGGTTGTAATTCATGTTAAAAATCCCCTATAGAAAAAAACGTAAGTGGTCATACCAAGAATAATTTTCTGAATTGAGACAGGAATACCTGTTTATCCCAGAAAATAAAGTAAGGCCATTGATTTTCAGGTAGAAAAAATGCATACTTAGACCATTTTTGTTTCTGGTTAAAATTTGAAATGGGTCAATTTGACCAGAATACCATACAAGGGTTAATATTTTAAGAATTGGGCAGCACCCACCTGTAAGGGTCAACTGCAATTATGCTCTTCTGACCAAGCATCAGGAAAATAGGCTTATAGAGCAGGTTCCGTTCATTACAAACAGCTGCAGGCACCGGGATGATGGGCTTTTCTCCTGATCTGACAGATCTCCACCCATATAGTATTCTGAAGTCTGAGATTCTGGCAACGTGAGGTTTTTAACCAAGATTTTCATTTTGTGGGAATTTAACGTGGAAGGGCTGTTGTGCTAATCCTTGTTACAGACATACAGCTCCAGAGAAACGTTGATCTTCCAGCTGAGTGGCAAACTACTAAGTCATGATGTGTATAAATGGAAAAGCCGTATAGATGCCATCATTTAGCATGTCATATGAATCACTGGATTGATAAATCAGTTTTTATTTGTACTCATGCAACTTATTTGCTCTTCCAGAATAGCAGAACATTTAAAAATAAATATCAGGCAGTCTGAAGGTTTTGTCCTAAAATGTACCTTGCAATCCATCTTGTATTAATTTCTAACCCGTGTGGCCGGACAAAAATGTACCCAAATCAAATTGCAGTGAAAACCCGCAAAGGTGGGTGCGTTATATTTATTAGTGCTGCAGTTTCTATTCAACAACCCTGTTTCTTCTGAACATAAGTAGTGGCTTCCTGGTGATTCTCATTTCCTCTCCTTCCCCTTCTGATCTCAGTCTGACTTGCCTTGGTTGGTGTGGCACCTTTTGTCCTGGCCTGACGAGGGCAAACGAGGCAGCTGGAGGCGTTGATTAGTGGCTGCCAGCCGTGCCTTGTTGTAGGCTGGCTTTTTGGCCATGTGCTTGTTTTGACAAACACAATGGGAGACCTTTAAAGGCTTGTACCATGCATGGCACCGATTCAGGGGCCATTTGGCCACACCAGCAAACAGTGAGTGGCAGCCAATTACATTTCACCGTCCTTTGTGGACATAAAGATTTTCAAAGAACTACTGCTGCCTGTACCAGACTTAGTAAAGATTAGTGGCGCAGGTTCATTTCTTTCTTAGGTAATGGTCCAGCAAGGTAAAGTAATTAACCCAACACAGACAATATTAGCTTGTATAATTGGAAACATCACGGATGTAGGCACCTGACATTTCCATTACCTCTCTGAGAGGTTAATTGTTTACATTAAAACATTCTCCGGCTTTGGCTGTGGTTTCATAAGTTGCCCATTCTCCTCTGTTTTGTTCCTCTCAGCTCAACACAAATTGTCTGCTTATGACAATGTACTCTGTAGCGTCATGCATTCATTGAGGTGATTACTGAAAGGAAACACAGCAAAGCTTGTGGAATACAGCACCAAACATGTGTCTGCTTTGTTGAGTTTACTGTAAATGAGTATCACTCCAGAGGCCAGAGGGTTATTTCACAAAACCAAGATTAGGGATTAAGCTGGGATTTTTCAGTTATCTTGGCTCAGTTTAGCCTTGACTCGGTTTCACAAAAGCAGAGGCACCTAAGTTACCATGGAGATTTATTATGTACAGCTAGCCAGGATTTAATAATCCTGGAGCCTTTTCTGTTCACTCAGAAATGGTTTTACTTTTTTTTTTTTTTTACCTCGTCAGCCTGCAAAAAACAACAGGTGCATGTTGCTGTTCAGTTAAGTACTGTCATTATTTAAAGTTGTGACCGTTATTTTTTTGTAATTATTCATGTGACATTGTTACTGTTATATTGCTGTTTGAAAATATATTGTTTTTAGAAGTTTGAAGTTAATACTGCAGTTGTTGAGATGATTAGAAAAGGTTGATAAAGTTGCAAATGTGTTTTACATGAAGTCTGTTACTAAGGGCAAGTGCTGTAGATGTGTTTCTATGGTGGACCAATGCACCTCAAATTATTTTAGTTGATTGATTTTTTTTTGGTATTCTCTAACAACTAATTTGGGAGGATTGTACAATTGTAAGAACATATCCTAATTGTACAAAATTACAGTGTAAGTTCACTGAACCAATAACTATGTAGTGTAGTCTACTGTCTATTCATGAAAAACAGGGAGAGAACATCTCAATGGCTTTTGACATTATATTTTGATGTGTGGCAAAAACTGATGAATATCTGTTACATTCATGTTTACGGTGAGCATGAAATCTTTGGATACGGCCTATCTGTGGTGAAGGCAGCTTTAGAAAACTCATAGTGGCTTACAATGACAGCATGAGCCTGCTGCTGAATGCTCCAAGAAGCTCCAGTGCAAGCCATATGTTTGTCAGCGTTTGCTGACCCTGTATGCAGTTCTGTCAGATTTTCTTCCAGACTGTGGAACCGTTGGCGAACATGTCTGGATATTAGACATTGAACATTGTGGAAGGCTCTGGATTTTGTATTTTTGTGTCTGTTAAGGAAAGTCGTAAAAGCATCTATCCGGAATACTTCAGCCTGGCTCAACCTAGTTGCTCCTCCTCAGCCTGGCTTGGCCTTCGTGAAACGCACCCAGCCGGGATGCACAGATTAGACTAGGTAAAGCTGGTTATCCTTCATTTATAAAGTCAGCTTTATAAAGTCAGCCGGCTTTACCTAACCTAACAACCGCGGTTCGGTTGCAAAAAAGCAGTCGCTGTTAAATTGCAAACCGTTTATGAGTTATTCTGTGGTCACCAGTGTCCTCTTCTACAGTGTGGTCTGCTGGGGGGGTAGCATATCCAAGAAAGACATCTTCAGGCTGGATAAACTGAGGCTCTGTGGTTGGCATGAAGCTGGACCCACTGGTGAAGGTGGCAGAGAGGACACTAATGTCTAATGGTTAATGTCTTTTTATAGCCAAAGGTGGTGGTGGTGGTGGTTGTTGTTGTTGTTATTATTATCTTCATAGTGTCTTCTATACTGTATTCTTGCTAAAACGGATGTCGGAGTCATCCCAAAAGGATTAATAAAGAGAAGTCCAAGTCAATATAACTTCTCCATCAGTCGGGCCCAATATCTAACCATAATTACACTTGGGCTTTCCATAAACTGTTGTTGCTTTAGCCTATTATTTCAGTTGCAACCCTAGCAGTGGGAAGCGATCTGAGAGCAAATATATATTAAAAACATAATTCAAATCTGCACATTGGCAACACACAGCTCAAGAAGCCAACCCTAATCCCGTAGGCTAAACTCACTCAGCCAACATTTGAATATGTTTTGATATTTATTAATTAAAGGGCGAAATCACTATCACCAAACCCCCCAGACTCAATTTAAAGGTGCTCTAAGTAATGTTGGGTGACGTTACTTCTTGTTGACGTTCGAAGTATTTTCAAACAAAATGAGACTATCTTGCCCCTCATTCCATCCCCTCCCTTCTGTGCTTCTGTGCACTTACCCCCCTTCCCCACTCCCAAATCCTTCTTGTTGGTTATTGGCTGGAACACTGTTTGTGTATGCTTCGTGGTGCAGGTGGGCACAGTTTGTTTTTGTTGCGGTTTGTAGACCCTGTGCTGTCTAAAGAGACCGTGTTTTTTACAGTGTATTCAGGGGACAGGCAGCTTGTGGATAGTGAGGAGTTGTTCGCTGTATTCAACAACAAATGGTTTTGCCTAAAACACGTGTGACATCACTTAGAGCACCTTTTAAATAATCAGTACTTTTGTCATCGTAAAACAAAATAGCCTATACGTAATTCTCTCTGATTAAAATGTATGTCTTTCATAAAGATAACTACCCATTGGGGAATGTTAACAGGCTTGTCACCAATGTTTGAACTATTATGACCTTTCTCTCTCGCACCGATGTCCAGCTGATCTTCTAAGAACGGTGACGCCGTTATCACTCGAGTATTAATTAGTCAGTACGCGGTGCTTTTAAACCGGTTGATCTCTAATCTCCGACTTAACCTGCTCCCAACCAGGTGAGGTGTTCAGCATAAGTTACCACAGCAATTTAACCTGGTGATACAGAAAACTCTGGGTTAAACCTGAAGTTACCTCAATAATGCCAAATCTTTATTCATAGTATAGGCCTCTGCTCATAGCAGGGCTTTCTTTCATTCAGTCAACTTTTATTTTTAGGCACACGACTAACATGCTTGTCAATAGAAATAATCAGTATATAAGTGCAGTCAACATCAGCAGCCCATATTCTATTGTACCAGAAAATGATACAGAGGTAAAAATGTTTTTGTTTTTTATAAGATTCACGTTAAACAGACCACAGCATCACACCACAGCTTGTAGAACATGAATTCAACTCTTTGTGTAGCAGCCTCTGAGAGGTCTAATCTAAACGCCCACTCTCATCTCCAGCTGGGATGAGACGAGCCGCAGCTCAGTGCAACAAACTTATATTTACACAGCTCACCCAGGATTTAGTGCACAGAGGATCAAAAAGAAGAGTTGGACCGTCACCGGTGTAGACAAGTCTGTGTTATCAGTCAGAGGCAAAAAGGCATACATCTTCAGTTTTTTTTCAGAATCCAAGAAATATTAAGGGGCCTGCAGAGAAAGATAGTCAAGCTCAAAACTTCAACAATGTTGCATAAGATAGCTAGGTAAGGGTTAACTCAATCTGGTTCCTGTTCTTCCTTCCCTTTCTTATTTTAATCATTGTTACATGTAAATGTGATACATATTTTTTTTATTTCAGCACATTTACCTACTGTTGTAGAGGTTATTAGTTATATACACATTACATACATACACTCAGAAAATGCACTAAGCCACATTGACTGTCTCATCAGCTGATGTAGACAAAGAGAGTTAACCCCCGTAAGGCAGCAGGCCCAGATAAATTCCATTGGGCGTGCCATCAAGACGTGAACTACACAATTGGCTCATGTTTTCACCTCCATCTTTAACATGTCTCTTGCACAGGCCACAGTCCCAACCTGCTGTAAAACCACAACCACCAACCATCATCATCCCAGTCCCCTAAAGGATCCAATGAGGACGCTGTTCCTGCAGCTCTGCACAAAGCCCTCTCCCACGTGGAACACAAAGACATCAGAATTATCTTCATCGATTACAGCTCATTCTTTAAAACAATACTCCCCCACAAATGCTACAATCTTTGCCTGAAACCCACACTATGTGAGAGGCTGTAAGACTTCCTTACTGAGTAACAGCAATTGGAAATCTAATCTCTAACAATGTGGTGATGAACGCTGGAACCACACAAGGATATGTCCTTAGCTGAATGCACTTTGGGCTATTCACCTATGACTGTGTCGCCGCACACAAGGTCGAAACTACCCTGAAATTTGCTGACAACAACCAGTTGGTCGGATCACTGGGGGTGGTGAAAAAGCATGCAGGAGAAGGGTGGCCAGTCTGATGACTTTGTGTGACAACAACAACCTCTCACTCAACACAGATCACCAGACCAAGGAGATAATAATGGACATTAGAAAGGAGACACAACCTCATTAACCGCTGACAATTCAGAATCTGAGGTGAAGAGGGTTAGCAACTTTCAGTCATCCCATCTCCTGGGCATATAACATCCCCCAGCTGGTCCAGAAAGCACAACAGCGGCTGTACTTTCTAAGGAGACAGAGATTCAGCACGTCACCCGGGATTCTCAGCAGTTTCTCCATTTGCATGACCACTTATATTTCTGTGTGGTATGGGAAATGCACCACTAAGAACCGTAAACGCCTGCAGAGAGTGATAAAGACTGCTGAGAAGATCAACAGGATGCCCATACCATTTTCACAGAGTCAACAGAAGAGCCTGCAGCATCATCAAAGACTCAAACCACCCCAACACAGGTGTTTTCATATGTGTGCACTCTGGCAGGATGTACAAACATCTCTAGGCTGAGGGACATCTTTCATCCTCAGGCCTTTTTCTTTGGGTGGTAGTTCTGCAGCCTACATAACTTGTGATTTTGCTGTTCATAAATACATCCCATCTGTTAAAGAAGAGTTAATTATGTTTTCTTTTTCTCTAAAAGTTTTACAGTCTAAAAAAAAAACCCACAAAAGTTTGAGACAGATTGAGAGCTGACATTTTCTCTCCAAAGGGCAGCTTCTTTCCACAGTCTCTGGATAACAACAAATGTCTCCCTACAGTTTGCACAAGTGAGATCATGAAGCATATAGATCTGCCAAGTAGATAGGGCTGTGCATCCTGTTGTCTTTCCTAAGGGCAAGGCTTTGGATGAGGTATTTATGTACATTATGTCTGTGTGTGTGTGTGTGATGGTGGTGACCTTCATCAACACGGGCTGGTTCTCACACTCGTCTTAGTTTATAAGCCCAGAAGGATGACTTCACTTTCGGATTTGGGTTGATACAGTCAAGGAATACTTGACATCAAATAGGATATCTTATTTTAGAATACATCATTTTTTGAGTAAACATGTGGCAATTTGTCTTGCCTGCAAAGATGGATGATTTAAAATCCAAGGTTATTTTGAAGGACTCAGGTGCTCTTTGCTGCTGCTTCATCGACCATGTTTAATACCAGCGTCCATGAATCTAGCATGCTTTGATAAATATTTAGCTTCAGGCATTTTGTGAAATAAATCAATGTGAAATGGAACTGAGTCAACCTAGATGAGTTAGGGCACCCTAATGCACTTGTTGTTGGCTATTTGTCTTCTATGCATCTATGCAGGCTATATTCACTCCATAACTTTGTAGGAAAAAAGTCAACTACATTGTTCAGTTTATTGCATCTATTAAGGAAGAAATGCCCTTGACCAAAATCACTTCTAATACAAAAAGGGGGTGCCACTTAAAAACTTAGGGCATAGTAAAGTAAGTAAAAGCAATTACTATGCCCTATTTTCTACAAGCAATGTAACACATCATGTTACATTAAAATGTTAATTGTCATTACTGATTGCAGAAATTCTTAATGAGAACATGATGTGCATCGATTTATTCCATGAAGCACCAGTTTTGTGTAACTTTTTTGTATAGTATGACATATATACCGTGTCTGAAGCTTTGACGCAGCTCTTTTTTGTTTTGACCGCAGGAATCCAGATGGAGCTACCTGTTTTCCTTCCTGGCGTTGCCTGCAATGCTGCAGCTGTGTGTGCTGCCCTTCCTCCCAGAGAGTCCTCGCTACCTGCTGATAGAAAGGAGGGATGAGGCTGGAGCAGAAAGAGGTATTTTATGCAGTGCAGAAACACATTAGCCGTCCGTCTCACTCAGGAACATCTGCAGAATGCTTTCATGTCTTAAATACATTGCAATGATTGTTATGTTTTAAGACTTTTCTGGTCTGTAACAATCATATCCACACGCAAATGAAGCTTGAAAGGGAAGGGAAGAATGTTACTGTACCATTGAACAAATTACCAGAGCATATCTGTTAGGGGATTGGTAGAGCTGTTTACCAAGATCGCAGACTCATTGATTACTTTTCCCATTGCTGAGATTTGTGGCTTTTACAGTTTTTCACGATTGCTTTAGCTTAGTTTTACAACACAGCTTCAATGTGCAAAACTCTATAAGAATAGCCAAGTTCCCATATGGACATTGTAATCAATATTCCTTTTCCTTTTGGACATTGCTTTAAAGCAGGTTATTTGCTTCATGTCCTCATCCTATAAAATCAATATGTCATCACTAAAAGTCATACATTAGTTAATGTTTTGTAATATCCATTATTAGAAATACTGTGAAATCACCTGCCACCTGCAATATCTTTCATTCAGCAAAGCAGATTGGATCTCCTCATCTTCAACAATTCCTTACCAGTGTTTTATATGCCATCGCAACAATCCTTCCCAATCCAAATTATTTTAGTGTAACCATACCTTAACCATACTTTTGCGTCCATGAGCAGATATTGAAGAACCAACAAGTTGTACATATGGTATGGCTCAATACAGTTCTTATGGTATCCTTAAAGAATAAGAAGTCTGGAAACTCAAGTGTGTGTCAGTCAAAATAACAAAATGTCCCTATAGCTTGTGGGAAATGATTAAGGTACATACTCTCCACATATCATCATCTCGACCAACCAGTAGTTTTAGACTTCAAAGACTTTATTGGAGCAACTATAAGATCTAGATGAATATTAAAATGACATGAGAATGAACGCCATGGAGCAGAGCCATAGCTCAAACGGCATGTGTTAATAAAGCTTGTAGAAAAAAGATGATGATGAAATCAGATATGACTTTGGTGGACGTTTGAACTCTTTCATGTCTATGTCCGTACATTATAAATGACTAATCTGAAGTTTGGTTCAAACTTCATCGTAATGCAAAGCTGACTTGCTGAATTCATACGTTTAAAATTAAAATGTTCTGCTTACATAAAAAGTGTAAAACATAAAATTACAGGCTGTCCTCAGCCTCAGAGTATGGCCACCTCATTTATTTATGTTACATAATACATGTAAGACAAGCAATTTCGTTTCTTTTAATAAGGAAATTGCGTTTGTCAAAATGTATTTAATCCTTTTACAGAAATTTAAATTTCAGTTTAATGTAATATGCTTTGCAGCATTGCAGTATAACAGATGAGTCAATAATAACTTCTTTTTTTTAATTGTTAAACAACACTGTGCACAACTGAAGCCACATGTGCAAAACTCAAACTACAGTCTACACTACCAACAGTCGCCTGGACTAAACTGTTTACATCTCCTGGAAAACTCATTCCAAGCAACAGTGGCGACAGTTTTGTTGTCATTACCTTTTGGAGCGATAGAAACTACGCTTTATTGCTACAAGATTTAACTAAGTTATGGTTTAAAGTACAATTTTTGACCCAAATTCACCTCACAGAGTATCTTATCTTAATCTCCTTGTGCGCTAGAGATGTTTTCAGTGTATGTGCTACTGTACTGTGAGATTTTCAGAGTCTGAGGTCAGTTTACGCTGCACATTAATTATTGTTTCTTAAATATGCCATTTTTTAGAAAAAAATATAAAATTACTTGCAATTCTCATTTAGCACAAGATCTTTTATTCAGCAGAGCAGATGGGAATCTGCTCGTCTTCCTTTTAATATCCGATCGCCACAATCTTTCCCAAACCAAATTACTCTAGTAGCTAAAGTGGAAACATACTGTAGTTTCAGAACGCAGATATATTATAACAAAACTAAACGGGGAAGGTTTGACACTCAACAACTTGTCAGAGACTTTGTGGAAGTATCTTAAGAACATGAGAAGGAACAGCATGGGGCAAAGGCATACAGAAGCTCAAACTGCATGTTCCACAAAGCAAACGACAAAAACTATTTCCAGAACAGGATCTCAAAAAAACTGAAACTCAGAAGCAAAAGGTAGACTCCATGCATGAATACACTAACAGAAACTCAATGATCTGACAACAGACAAAGGGAACATATAGATAAGGTAAATGAGAAAACAAGGAACAGGTGACACTAGGGCTGAAGTGGTTGGTGTTACCTGACTTCTCATGTATGTGATGTAAATTTCATGCAATACCAAAAATGCGTCTAATGCATCCAAAATGCAGCCATACATAGTAACTTATTATAAAACAACATTAAAAAAGGGGAACATTTAATGATTGATTTTTATGACATTGGAAAATAGTTGTTGAAATTGTCACTACTGCTCAGGTACTGTACAGCATGTGAGACATATCTTTCTCATTCATAGGAATATAATATGGTATTTACAATATCTCATAGAAATATAAGAAGATGTTAAGAACAATACATGATGATTATACTGCAGATGTCCCCTTTTAGAGGAAATGTTGGTACAGCATACACCAAATTAAATTAATGACAAAAATGCACAAATATTGAATAATATGAATGCACATTATTCAACATTTCACCCAGTGATGAAGCGTTGAAAAGTTGTATTTCTTGTGGTAGGAATAATTTCTTGTAGCAGTCCGTGCGACAACGAAGCTGTTGGAGCCTCTTAGAGAAGGTGCCCCTCTGTTGGACCAGCGTGGGGTGGAGAGGGTGATCGGGGTTATCCATGATAGGTAACAGTTTGTTCAGGGACCTCCTCTTCACCACAGCTTTAAAAGTGTCCTGTTTACAGACCATAACGGAGCCAGCCTTCCTGATCAGTTTGTTCAGTCTGTTTATGTCGCTGGCTCCGATGCTGCTGCCCCAGCAGACGGCGGAGGAAAACAGAGCGCTAGCCACTACAGACTGGTAAAACATCTCCAACATTTTTCTGCACACGTTGATGGATCTTAGCTCCCTCAGGAAATAGAGTCTACTCATCCCCTTCTTGTAAAAAGCACTGCTGTTGATTTTCCAGTTCATCCTGCTGTTGATGTCGACACACAGGTATCTGTTCTCCTCAACCATGTCCACATCTCTTCCCAGGATGAGGAAGTCAATCACCATCTCACCATTCCTGAAGTCAATCACCATCTCTCTTGTTTTGTCCACGTTCAGCAGCAGGCGGTTCTTACCAGACCACTCCACAAAGTCATCCACCAGCACTCTCCCTCCTGTCCATCCCTTATACACCCAACAACTGCAGAATCATCAGAAAACTTCTGTAGGGGACATGACTTTGACTTGTACTGGAAGTCTGTGGTGTATAAGGCGAACAGAAAAAGAGACAGCCAGTCCCCTGTGGACCCCCCGTACCACTCACCACCACATCAGACAGAACACGGTCCAGGTGGACAAACTGTGCTCCCTCTGTCAGGTAGTCAATGATCCTGGAGACTATGGACACTGACACCCATCCCTTGCAGATTCTCACCTAGTAGCAGTGCCTGGATGGTGTTGAATGCACTGGAGGAATCAAAAAATGTAATTCTCACAGTGCCGCCACCGCCATTCAGATGCAAATGAGCTCGCTGCAGAAGATAGATGACAGCGTCGTCCACTACCAGACAAGGCTGGTAGGCAAACTGTAAAGGGTCCAGAGAAGAACTAATCTGGGGCCATAGATGGACCAAGACCAGACACCCTCTGCAGGCTCAGGCTCAGTTTGAAGAGATACTGGAGAACACCAGACGTCTGACTGGCGCAGGTCTTCAGGACTATGGGGCTGATGCCATCCGGGCCAGCATTCTTGTACTGTTGAAGCCTCTCCAACTGTCTCTTCACCTGGCCAGGTGTGAATGCAAAGCAAGGGGTGGGTACTGCAATGTACACCCACGATCTTTTCCTTACCGTAACGGTCCCGTTCTTGTGCCCGATGTCAGTAAAACGTACTTACCGAGTCAGGGCATCAAAAAGTGACACGAAGAGTTTCGACCGAGCATGTTGTTTAAATGACATGCGGCACAATAACTGTACAATTAGGTTTAGAAAAAGATTGTGGGTGGGGTTTAAAATAAAAACATTTGGTAGGGACATTCGGTTGGGAATTGGTAAGAGTACAGATTCAATTATTGGCAAATTATCAAATATATTTTATCAATATTATTAAAGTTACGAAAATGGGTATATCACTTCACCAAATTGACAAACAATCAAAAAGGGAATCGAGGACCATTGTTGAACTGTGGTTTCCTTTTAAAATACAAATCTTAATTAATTGGATTCCTTTTTACTTGTATCTCTAAAGGGAACAGAAGAAGGTTGAATTTGAGCACTGACGTGTTCAACCATTATTACAATACACAAAATAATCACCACAACTATTTAAAGTATAATAGAATTTATTTAACTTCAAAATGATCAGTGGCCAATTACTCATTCACTCATCAAAACCTAAATATTTTTCAAACTACAATAAAGCAAAAACAGCAGACAGACATGTAGCAGACATGTCTCTGTTGAGGCAATTTGAGTAGATACCATGAAGTGGATAAATGTAATTTGTCTGGAGCTCCATGTGTTTCTTTGTCCCTCATAGATCAGAATTCCATGCAAACTTTTCATTCAAACGGTAAACATGGATTTTTGTGTACATATTTTCTCATTTCCTTTTTAAAAGGCAGGGAAACAACACAGAAATACAAAGACACTTTATATGTGGGTGTGCAGAGCTAACCAGGTTTCTTGCAATCATTTGTAGCTCGGACCGATGGAGGTTGTTGAAATGTGATGGACTGGAGGAGGGAAGAATCCTCTTAACTCACTTTAATTCTTTCTCCTGTAAATGTGAATCCCCTGGTGTTAAGGGAATTCAAGGTGAGTACAGGCTGAGGACATGACCCAAAATAGCAACTCTCTATACACCAACGCGGACTAAAGGTCATTAGGATGTGGGAGTGTAATGGCGCACAGTGTGAACGGTGACCACACATGTGGCAGAAAAACATGACAAACTAAAGCCTAGTCCAAGGACTCCTGGGTGGCATGCTGCAGCATTTGTACAGCATCTACAGGAGGGAAATAACCAATGTTAAAAAGTAACTTAAATCACGTACTGTAACATAATTCCTCAACAATGTGCGAGTGCAGAGGAAGCAGGACTCACCTACCTGGTACAATGGTACAAATTAATTGTAACTCTTATTTTTCCACATAGCTCGAAGTGTTTTTGTTTTACAATTGTCTACATATAGCCTATATTTATTTTCAGCCTGTTCATATGAACCATATATTCAAAAAGCTACGAATAGATAAGCATTGTAATTTGCATGATTTCCAAGTTGTTGTTGTATTTTGCTGTAAGCACCACATTGACCGCTGCTGTATAAGAACGCGGCTGACCCCAAAGGGAGGAAGTTGGGGTGACAGAGGACTTTCAAGCCAGGGAGCTGAGTTTGCTTCCTGGGGAAAACTAAAGACTTTCATCCAGGAAATGCTTGTCCCTTGGCTGTGTTTAATACAAACCACAATATCTTTCCTAAACGTAACTAAATCGTTCTGGTGCATAAAACTTAACTTTTGTCGCTGCATAACGCATATTTTTTTTGCCTAAACTTAACAGTGTTCGTCCCTGAAATGCAACTGTACCCGGCTCACAGTCAGCTTTTTTTGGGTAACTGAACCACCAACTAACCGCTGACCTGACGGAGCATCAGGCAGAGCACCGTAGCTGGTGGCGCAGAGCTCCAAACACATGTCTACCAACTGCCGCTGATCTGACAAGTTGTGACAGATGTATTAAACCCATTATTTAGAGAATACAGTGATTTAAAAAACAAAAGATATTAATGGAAAGGGCAGAAAAAAAGAAGAAAAAAAAACATTGTGCCAAAATGATCCTCTAATTCCAGAATAAGTTGCACACCATGAGCTCTTACCTCAACATTATCATCCAGATGAGTAGCTATGTGAACATTCATTTGTCTCTCCCTGCTGATAGAAACTACGGAAACCTGCTCTAATTCAGAATGACTGGAGCAGTCAATATTAGTTTTATCCGTGGCATTGTACCCATGGCAATCTATTTTATTTTCCTTGCAGAAAGACAATAGGGGCTCCACTCCATGTTGCTGTTGTGGTCCTGGCTGAAAAAAAAAAGAAAACATTTTGAAACAAGATTTCAATATTTAAAGAGGGTCTGAAAGGGTTAATGTGGAGGCATTTGTGTTGTAATTTACACGGTAAGAGTGGCTTTATTCTAAATTTGTATTATTGTCAACAAGTCCCATAAGAAGACTTAAACAATAATGCATAGTCCGTTTCTCTACAGCTTCCAGTATTTTCCCCTAGCTCCCAGTCCCTAGATCTCAATCTTTATATTATGGGTCAGACATACTGCAATTTAAGATCAGTTAAGTTTATGTTTATTATTCTCATCAACATGCATAATGTATATACCTGAGGCCTAAAAAAATGTAAAAATGCGTTTCAATTCTCATTAAACTATTGCAAAACCAATTTATTCGTAAAAAAATAGAGAGAAAAAAAGAAAAGAAATCACAATATAAAAATAGCTATGAACGACTCAAAACATTGGTCATTAGTCCCTCTTGGTTAACTCACACAGAACATTTGATAAAAGTTGCTGAGTGATTTGTTAAAATAGTAAAAGCATATAAATAAATAAAGCCATGAATTGAAATAAATTAGTCTGCTGATTCTGTTTTCTACAAGAATTTTCCCCCTTAGTAGTCAAAGACGCTACTATTAATATCCACATCCATTACATACAAGCTGGGTGCTACAACACTGCATTATCTATAATACTCAATTAATGAAGGCCAAAAAGTCAAAGTGGCACAATCAATGGTTGCAATTCTGATTAAACATCACAAATATACAGAAGTGGGACACAGCTTACACACTTGATGAAGCTAAAGAAAAGGGATTTTAGTTTAGTCTGAGTGTCCAGTTTTTAACAATTTCATCCATTTATGAGGATGTCTTCATTTGCTCTCGGCATAATGGTTGTTTTTATTCTTGGCTCATTTTCAGCACTGTGTGCATGTGTGTGTCAGCCTTTCAGAGGCTTTTGGGAAAGAAAGATGTGTCCCAGGAGCTGGAGGAGGTCCACACAGAGGCTCGGGCTCAGGACAACCTACACACCGCCTCTGTGTTACAGCTGCTGAGGAGCCCAGCTGTTCGCTGGCAGCTCATCACCATCATCATAACCATGGCCTGCTATCAGCTATGTGGCCTCAATGCTGTGAGATGCACTTCTTGTTTCACCTTTCTGAGATTGTCAGTGAAATCCTGCTCTTTATACTATCTTACAGTCCATCATGTTAAGGACACATTGTTACTAATTCTTTTCTATTTTAAAAATCAGCTACTACTTTAGTTGCTGTATATAAAATGTACAAATTTTAAACATGAAATACATTTTTATAAAAAGAATCAACAATGCAAATTTGTGTAAAAAGGAATTATAGATAAACCTTGATTTAACACCCTTTGCATGACATAATATATCCATATTTATGAGTGTAGCTTTAATGCTTAGCCTGGTTTACCCTCACATTGGAGCTGTAGTTTTTGTCAAATCAAACTTTCCTTTAAGGCTTTTATTGAGCTGAGAAACAACTCTTGCTTTCTACATAGCTGAATGCTAACTCCCTGGTGCATTAAAATGGAGCAATATTAGATTTATGCATAAGCAAAAGCATTTCTAACTCATAGGTTAAAAATTGCTGTGCAGGAACGCCGGACAGAGAATTACAGAATTGACAGTTAACTGCAGAAACACTTGGTTGTGCAGTCCTATCATCGTCTTATCAGTGACAAAGCTGCTTGTCAGTGGATAAGGTGTATCAGCAAATGGCTTTTCCAATACAATTTCCATATAGATGCCATGAAGGAGAGTTGCTGCTTATTTCTGCCATCCGGTACTTGACAAAAAGAGAATAACAACAGAGAACTAAGAAAAAACTGACTTAACCGACATAAATCATAAACAATCCATCTACATCAAGAATACTGTAAAAGATCTAAGTGATTGGCAAAAAAAGTATGTTTTCTAAGTTAATACTGTATCCTTTAAATATTTTATCAGAATAAGTGAGCTCCTGTTGTATTTAAATATTGGGTGGCTTTTAACTTCCATGTGTCAAAGGCTCTACTAGAAAGAAGGATGCAATCCAAACTGGTCATATTACTAAAATGAAACTGGGAAAACATACTAACTGACATATTGTAGGCCGAATGAAATGCGAACAAATTGTTATTAATAAGATTTATATTTGTGCGCACTTTTCACATTTGATAGGTTGATGGACTGTTTCAAATAACAAAGCTCATCTGGTTTATCACTGATATAAACATGACTTGATTTACATATATTTTCATTTCAAGAAGACAGGAATTTAATTTAGGTCAATCTGGAAGTCTTATTTTAATTTGCTATCACCATCAGACTTGGCAAAAGACAGAACATATTGTAGTCTGACAGTGACTGAGCGATGTTACAGAGAGTATTGTGCTGATTTGGTTGACAGCTGAGAAACATTCTGTCACAATGTCAGCTCATGAAAATTCCTTTTATGAATACTGCATATCATTTTTTCATAGATCTGGTACTACACCAATGGGATTCTTCGGGATGCAGGCTTTGCCGAAAACATTATCCCCTACATCACACTGAGCACTGGGGCCATAGAGACTTTGGCTGCCATCATCTCGGTGAGTATTGTTACTTTAAATCAATCAAATGTGCAATTCTGGGCTTAATCCTTAATTTATACCCATTGTTAAAATCTATCATACTTTTTGGGCTATTTGAACCATTTTCTATAAATACGCTTTCTAAAGTTTCATTTTACCAGCCTCTTTTTAATATATGGATTATTGTCTGTATATTAATGGAAAAGGACTTTTATATTTACGTCTGTGTCCAGTTTGTCCTCATGCACAGTTGATTTAAAAAGACAGCACATAGCAACCTTTAAGGAAAGGTCTCTTATAATCTGAATGTTCCGAAAGCTGTCCACAGAACTCCGTAGTGCAGGAACGGACTGAATAATGTATCTGCACTACTGGTTATTTACTTGTGCATTTAAGATTTGTTTTACTGTTTTTCTTGATTAGTTTATCCCAAATGGAACATATGAAAATGCAAAGATTTACATAATAAGATAAAGCAGGATGTCTCACCATACACTTTATACTTTATATTAAAAGATACAAATAATGAGTAAATACAAACATAGGCAGTAGTTGACATTGAAATACCATTGTGAATGTGGTGCTTGTGGTGTGTGGACATCGCCTACAGGAAATACTATACATAGAAAGACATTTTTACTGGTTTGGAGAAGTTTTGCTAATCTGCTAATCTTAACCATATAACCTTATTTCATTTTTACCAAACTAAATATTGCAGTTTTCCACTCGTAATTCTAGTACACTTGACCAAAGGTCTGTTATGCTTGGTTGTTGTGGAGGAACCTCGCAAACTGCAAAGATGCTCAAACATCGTGTCGTGGGAGCATTTCTGTTGGCAGCTTGTTAGGCAGACATTGTAGCATTCCACTCCAGAGCAATGTGTGATGATTTCTATCCACTGACCACTGTCTTAACATGTAGCAGTGTCACATACCCAAGAAACAAGTCCCGATTCGGTGTTGTCTTAGGTCCACCACATCTTCTGTTCCGAAGCAACAAATTGCTATGGCACAAGGTTTCCACAGGAGAGAAAAGGAGTCGACAGTCAGCTGTATTCAATTTTAATCCAGTAAACTGCTGCTGTAGGAATACTGACCTACTGATGGCAGTGTGCTATTGATTCAGACTACACTTAGTGACATAGAACTGTGCAGGTTGTGTTGTATTATCCTTTTGCGCAATTCATTTAATTTCTTTTTTTATTTTGAACAACTATAAAATATATGTATATATGTACACACAAATATACACACACACACACACGTATGTATGTATGTATATGTATGTATATATGTATATAATATACACATAACATAAGCTTCAGTGCCATTTTTGATGTACGTTACATTCAGACCATTGCCAAACGAGTTGCTACAAAGCTAATTAAGACTGTAAGCTTCACAAATTTCTACATATTTCTAAGTATGGCAATGTTCAGAAGAATGTGTCGTCCGGTGACTTTCCTGCGCAGAAGCTTGAAAGGCTGGCTGATTTCTTTAGGCCCGATGACCCTTTTTGACCACAGAAATATGATTTTTCAGAAACTTTTCTTGCATTTTGAAGAATATACTTTAAAAAATACACACTGTGTTAAGTTGCAGGTCATACTTTAAAACCAAAACATTGAGCTGAAAGATGATTTGAGGCTCTGTTAAATTCACATATGCATCTGTTGTCAAACTGATTTTTAATTCTAACATTTTTTTTTTAAATCTGTTTTTTTATGCTATAACCGTAAACAAGATGTTATAACCATAAACTGCACAAGCTTTCAGCCACTGTCAGGAAGCAGAAAAAAGCAAACAAATTGCAAAAAGCAGAATATTTGACATATTTCTCGTTGAGAGCAGCCTCAAGAGTTTTACAGGGCTGTGTTATTTAATTGCCATTGAAGAGAGCCCATTTGTATGAGTCTCATGTTCATGACATCTGTTGAGAAAGATTAATTTGATTCATGGTTTCAGGGGCTTCAAATATTTATGCTTTCAAATCAGAGTATCAGAGTCTACACCTGGCTTTAAAAGAAATATTGTTTTTTCATTCAGGTGGGAAACATTTCCAAGGTGAGATTCAATCCCCAGATCCTGGGATATATGCTTCTTAATACACCACATCCTCCATCTTAATACATCCATCCTATTGAGCTGTGGCTCGAACCTTATTCCATTATTAATTCCTTTTAAACTGCACAAACAGCAATTTCTGACATAGGCCTAAACATATTTACAATTTTCAGAAAGGAAAGAGAAACATGCAGTGCATGTCTGTCTGCACTATCTAATAAAAATAAAAAAGTCCCAAAAATAATCTAAAAAAGGAAGAAAGCTTTGTGTATGGCAGCATAAGTCACCTGCAAAATCTAAGGAAAGATTCATCGTATTTTTGCATTCTGTTGATTGTTGTGTGGAGTTTTGTGCATCAAGCGCACTGTGAAGACACCATTTCACCCGGCATCATTCTATAAAAAATGTAAGATTAGCACACCAAAAGAAGAGGGCTCTCGTTTGTTTTTTTGCGTGAAAATGACTATGCTAATGTGACATAGTGTTATGTCATTTTTTTTTTATCGTAAGGAATGAAGCAGTGACTGTATCAAAGGTGAAACAAATACAATTACAATATATTTCTGTAATTCATGATGAGGATTTGTTCTCTTTTTGCATTTCAAAGCAGGCTTGAAGTATCGTTTTAACACTTGTGAATGATCAAGTTCTGTCGCTTTGCACCATGATCACAGAAAGCAACTATAAACAGAACATATTACTTATGATAAACATGCCACAATGCAAAGAAAATGTCGTTCACAGCTATTTGCAACAATTGGTTTATGTGATAATCAACATAAATAGACGCTTTAATTCAGTGATCACCTACCCTAGTGTAACATCAATAATGTAACAACATTAAACTGTGCATACAGGCGATGGCTTGTCCTCCGCTTGGGAAAACCAAATGTGCTATCTTTTCCTGAACTAATTTACACCTTCTGTCTTTAGCAGCTGATTAAGGGAATCCAACAGATTCTTGCCATCATTTTGCACCTCCAAGACAAGGACATTGGTTCCTTGTTGCAGGCATGATAGAACCGTACTACTACTGATCATTTTTAGAGGACTCTGGCATAATATGGCATGACACATTGTTAGCTGTTTGTAATAAAAATATATGTTTGACTATTTTGTGCGTGCGTGCGTGCGTGTGTGTGTGTTTGCCCTGCTGTGACACACCTGAAAGATGTTTTTATGACTCTAACTATCCTGTGATAGGCTCCAGTAACACTGAACACAAATTGTGTGTGATAAATAGGATGGATAGATGTGTCTATTCCAGCCTTTCTATTGAATTGCTGTATTTGCCAGTAATATGTACAATTGTGGACTGAGGCAGGCACTGATAAAATGATAATTTACATGAAAGTTATTGCTGACTGTGAAAGCTGCAGGAAATCACTTTAGAAACATTGATTCCTGAATGTCGAGGTGGCCTACCCTATGACCTTATTTAGACCCACAGTGGAACCTTTTTTCCTGTCTACATTTCCCCCTCTCTCGCTTCACATTTCTTGTCAAATCTTTTAAAAATACATCAAATATCTTCCATTATCATATACATACAATACATGCCACGCTTGTCAACCGGGTTTGCATAACTAGACCTTAATATACTGTATAACAGAATGTCTTTTTCTAATTAACATTTTTTAAACAGAACCAGCCATATGTGCAGTTATGTACACTAAATCCAATAAAACGACTGGGTATGCATATATCTTTTTTTACTTTCTTTTTTTGGGGTCTTTTCGGCCTATGTTTTGACAGGACAGCTCAATACATGAAAGGGGAGAGGTGGAGGTGGAAAGGACATGTAGCAAAGGGCTGCAGGTCTGAGACGGACCGGCCCACTGCGTTGAGGAGTAAACCTCTAACTGTGGGCGCCTGATTTATCAACTGAGCTATCTGGGCACCCGCGTCTGCATATTTTGGTATTTGTGTGTACAGTTTATTTGTGAATCTATAGTTACTCCTTTTCTATCAAATTCTGAGCATTTAGACCCAAAAATGAATTGGTCCGAAAAATTTCCAGCTGGAACAAGCAAGTGGCAAGTTTTCCTTCACATCAGGTGCAAACTGTCACAACATCAGTGGACAAGTTAAATTAGAATATATAAGTTAAGATGATAACAAGTTGAACATCTTCCTTACCATTTGCCCCTGCCTGGTGTTACATTTTTATCAATTCAAGTCCCTTTAGGTATGTTTATCTTTTCATTGGCCTTGCATGCATTTATTCTGCCTTTGAATTCTGCATCTCATTATATCTGAATTCACCATTAAGCACCGACCAAAGCATTGTTTTTTCTGCTTTTAATAATCTTTTTAATTCATTTATTCTATTTTAAATTCTCTTTTGCTGCTCACTATAGTTGGAACGCAAAACAGCTATTATAGCATCATTGTGAAACACATTAAGAAAAACGAAAACTGTTACAATGCATGATTACTTAATGCAAAATGCTATCCACTCACCTCCTCCCCCCTTTTCTAGTGCCCTACTCAGCCATCACCCTTTCACTGTGGCACACTTGTCACTATACCGCTGGCTCACACACAAGAACTGTGGAGTCTGTGCCACCCCACATTAAATCAAACACATCCGGCCGAGTTGTTACACTCTGTAGCCCTTCGGCTAGTTACAGTCTAAACGGGAAGAAATGATCACGGAATGCAAAAACTGACCTTATGGTAGCGAGGAAGTGAAAGAATTGTAACAGTCCCACTAACAAAACTAAGCAAATGCTTTGTGTTCATTAGTTCACTAGTCTGACTAATTCTGCCTTTGTAAGTAAGTTAGCTTTACAGTACGATTACCTGCGAATACTGTGCAGGCACAAACACAAGCCCTATTAACTTGGATTGACAACATAAATGGGGATCATATAAAGCAAAATGGCAGCCTATCTGCAGTAGATGATTGGCATAATCTAAGAGGCAAACAAAGCAGTATTCATATTTAATCTTTGTCCTACAAGGTAATTTGTGCATTGATTGTTGCCAGTGTTAAAACGATCACAGCATCTTCAGTGTGTTTATGCGATTCTGCACAGTTGTGTTTATTATTTTGTGAGTGCTGTCATTTATTACAGTTTCAGCAGTTCAGTGTTCATTCATAGCCTCTTGTACCTTTTAGAGACCTGTGTGTGTGTGTGTGTTTGTGTGTGTGTTTGCGCGTGTGTGTGTGTGTGTGTGTGTGTGTGTGTGTGGATGCAAAGAAATATCCTTTGCCTTCAGACAGACGCACGCATGCAATGGAAAACATTCTTGATCCTGTTTTCTTGTTGTAAGTAAAATTGGCACCTCTGCTACACCACACGCACATTCACATGGAAAACCAAGTTATCGTTCTCTCGGTGGAAAATGATAAGTGTCTGTGAAATTATTGATGAGCCACATGGAGTATTGTGAGTAAATCTCATCTGATAATGTATGTATAGAGTATTCTCCACCACCAGCTTTCTGTATAATTCACTTGGCGTTTGAAGGGTTAAGCAAATAAATGTATTTATGCTACCTCTTTTTTCAGCAAATCTTTGCTTTCAAATAAGCTTTTATTTCTGTGCCTTGGACTGTCATGTTACCTATGATGCATGCAGTATGAAATGGAAAGCTGAGAATATGCACACATTCTTAATGGACTGTAACATGTTGATCACACATCTTCATGTTTCATCTGCTGTGAGAAAACAATTTAATATGGTGCTATAAGTCTAAGTGAGCATTTAGACCGGAAACCTCCCTGTGTTACAACAACACAACTCAAGCACACACAACACAGCGTGATCAAACTATTTTATCTTTTGTCATAACAATCGCGGGTCAGTCAGTAGAAATAGTTTTACATTACAAAGTATCTACTAGGAACATGTATTTGCACATTTCTGATTTCTGAACTTTTTTGCCAGAGCCCCCTGTAATGGCCCCCCCGCTTTGTCACCGGACTGATTTCATTGAAATGAATGTGAGTGCTGTGTTTTTTTTATGCATGTCAGTCTGCTTAAGAGTCTTCAGTCATTGTAGCAGCTCTTTGAGACTATACTTAGACGTAGCTATGCTTTGGGTTAAAAGCTAAGGTCAGATACATTTTAATGCACCTATTTCTACCTTTTCCTGAATTAGTTTATGCTGGAAATATATTTATGCAAAGGGCAACATTGGGGACAATTCAACATATAAAACACAATTGAATATTTTTTCAGTAAGGCTGCAGGCATTCTGTATTGCTTTCAACTATTTATTCTCTTGTAGATCGACTTTTCTACTTGTATTTGAGTCAGCACACATACATGATTAATTCTTCCCTCCTCTTTTGCATCTTTTGTTAGGGAAGTAACTTCGTTAAATGTGCATATGACAATTATTTACCTCAGTGACACATGGATTCATTTTAATAAATTGATAAACCCCTGGACTGTAATATTTCAGATGTGTTTGAGCAGTATTTCTGCTCACGTTCATTACTTTGTGCACATTCAAAATGTATCTGTGTTCTCTGTGATTTAGGTGATATTTTGAGAAAAATGAAGTGATAATAAGCTAACACAAGAATGTTCCCTGCTGATATGGTAGATCAAAGACCTTGTGACAGACTGTGAGCCCAGTTTGAGACTCTCTGGATGAGACAAAGTTCAGGAAATTGGCTTTACGTTTTTCTACGTCAGAGGTGGAAACAGCACAAACGTGAAACATCTGCTGCAGCATCTCCACAGCAGGGCACGCCATCATAAACCTGAAGCTGCACAGTGAGAGTGGAGCCTAAAGCGACTTACAGGTCTGCTTCATCAGTCAACTTTTAAAAATACGTTTAGGGCTACACTCAAAATATTTGGGGCTGAAACCTCAGCAAAATCAGCTGACGCTCTGTCTGCTCAGTATGGCTTTAGATGAAAAGTTACGTGATCATCAAAGTAATTAAGAATCATCCTCTGGGCACCATGAACATATGCATCACATTTTAAGGCTATCAATTCAGTAAGCAGTTAAGATATTTTAGTCTGGACCAAAGTGGGACTAATGTACAGACAAACATTGCTCTCCCCTCTCCCCTCTCCAGGTTGATAATCAGTCACACAGCCATTGTGCAGAAACCCCTTGGAATGCTTGTAATTTTCTACTTTTTTTTTGTCCTGTTCCAAGGGCTTAGTGATTGAACGAATCGGGAGGAGGCCCCTCCTCATCTTTGGGTTCTGTGCCATGGCCGTATTCTTCAGCCTACTCACAGTGTTCCTCAATTTCCAGGCAAGCCACTCTTTCTCTCCCTTACTGACCTCATTCCAGACACACTGTAAGTAAAAAGGTGCTCTGTACTGTGGGCCAATTATAGTGTGAACAAATTGTCATCAGGATTCCTACTCTGAGGTTATCATATCTGCCACATGTATATATATATATCTCACATTATCATAATGTATTGCTTACATTTTTAATGAATTATTTGCTGACGTTTGCTGCTGTAACATAAGCAAAATAAAATATAGGATGTTAATTATTCATTTCAGTGATATATTTTTTGTGATATTCCTGCACAGAAGTCAGAGTTGTGATTTAGAGTTTTACTGCCAACACAATAATTATGGTCTTTGCAATATAATTTCTCTCGCTCTCTTATCCAGGACAGGCTGTCATGGATGCCCTACCTCAGTTACATCTCTATACTGGCTGTGATCGCGTCCTTTTGCTCTGGGCCAGGTAAAACTACTGGCTGTGATTTCTCCATTTTCTTCTTCTCTTTCTTAATGTTTCATCTTGAATTGCACCTAAAAGAGAATGAGAAAATACCCCACATATTGTTATCAGATTGCATTCACTTTTAAAACTGGCAAAGGGAGCTGTATTTGCACTGCTTTTTTAGATTTAAATACTTTGTCAGCCAAGTGTGTCTGTAATTAGAATCATAGTCGAAGGTGCTGTCATATGTTAGCATATTGAATAGGAGTTGTACAGTATATACTGTATATTGCACTGCACTGCAGATGCACAGGGGACAGTGTGAGTGTGCACAGTTGATATCGGAGGGAGGTTGACTTTGAGATTCAAGGTGAGGCTATTGCTGTCATCACACATACTTCACTTCTGAGTAATAATGTCTCCAGGGAGTGTTAATCCAATGAAGTGCCTCAGTGTATCCGGATGAAATGAGACCTGTGGAGCGTTAAAAAGTGTGGATAAACTTTTCGCAACTATCACAATCAAAATACTAGAGCGCGCACATTACATTTTCAACCGTAGATGCTGTGTTCCTTAATAAAATTAAAAAGGGAAAGAAGACACAAAACGTCAAAACATCCACACAACTGCAAGCTGCACAGTGCCGTTACTGTTTAACACCACCTTTTAATTGTTCAGTGCATTGTTCAGGTCCACGTCCCTGGTAATTGTTAAAGGAAGATAGATCATTTCTTGTTTATTTCAACCTCAAAGCAATGATTTATGGCCTATTGAAACAAATTATGTCCCTCATTGCTTAGGGATGCTGAATGACTGGGAGGGAAAGAAAAGAAAATGTGCATGAGGGATAACCCCAGTGGTGCTTTGATTAAACAATGTGACTAGCCACAAATACTCTCAAGTCATTTTCCCTCAAAAACAGTGGCTCGGATATATAAACGTTAAATGGAAACACAAAAATTATCTGACTATATGAATATAATTTGGGGTGATTTTTGTTTTTTTCTGATAAATTAAAGGGCACAGTATGTTTAAAGTAATGCTTACTTTTCAAATAAGACGCTGAATATTTCCTACCTTGTAAATAGTGTAATGCTTTATATAAAATATTCTGTTCAGATTACTTTGCATTATCATTTAACTCCCCACCCTGGAGGAATATGACAATCTGTGTGTTTAATTACAAATAACCCGAGAGCTAAAACACTATATACAATATTGAGTGAGATTAGCCACTTTGCAATAGAGATTTCTGTAAACAACCTATGACCTGTAACAATGTTTATATAAGGCAATTTCACTTTCCAATTGCCAGCAAATCCCACATTTCTATAATTGTATTCAGAGAAGGCAATGTTAAAAATTAGGTTTTGTAACAATCAATATTTAAATCTTGCTTTCAGTTGGTGGGGGGAAGCTACAATATGTCGGCAGCTAACTTTCCAGCAACCCATAAATCTTTTTATTAAACTTATTTGTAAACTATGCCATGAATATCTTTGTGCAACACCTGCACCATCACTCTCTCTCTCTTCAACCTCACATTCTCGTTCTCTGGCCTCTATGTCTATTGTAAACTGTAGCCATACCCACTGGGCCCATTCATTAAGTTTCCTTCTCTGTGAAACACCTGACTGCCCTTGCAAACATCTTGTTTGCAAGATTGTCTACTGTATGTTGCATCGTTGCTGTCAACTTCCATTAATTAATGTAACTACAAATTAATTTGACATCCTGTAGTATCAGCCTGCTGATTTTTGTCTGAGCTGGCCTACCCATTAAAAATCTGGTTATTGAACAAAGTAAATGGCCTTTTACTTCACCTACCCTTTTCCTGGTATTATAAAAGGAAGTTAGATTTATGATCTTGATTCTATAGTGGAATTATAAACTGAGCAGGTGTACTTTGTACATAAGACATTATAAGGAAATAGGAAGTTACTGTAAGTTCTGTTTTGGTCATGTGCTCTACAGGTTGAACTTTCCCTATACTTTATGTTGTGGTGTTGTTGTCATGCTTTATCGGCGGCTTTTAGTGTCCTATCTTTGTGGCTTGTATTGTAGCGTGCTATAAATGAATGTCAAAAGGACATACAGACAATTTGGCTTCAATTTAATTTCTTTGCTGTGTCTGGGGTCCAGGTGTACGGGGATTTCTTTCATCTGGGGAATGGCCACTTTGTCACCTACTGAGATGATTAGACTTGAGTGAAAACCGTTTAATTAAAATCTTGATGCTAAAAACTATAATTTCCTGCAAGTTGATGCCCTGTGTAATAGTTGGGTCTGTAGCAAAGATAAGGAAGTTGTTTTGGGTTGTTTGAAAGCCTGTTGCTTATTTAAATTAGCCATAAAAGTGGAAAACTGCACCAGCTTGTTTTAATGTTGTGAGCTTATAGTTGACTTTAATGCAGGAGTAAACACATATTAAGCGACATGTTGAGCTTCCACTGAGCTGGCTGTTTTTTTAATTATCTTTATTGGCTTTTGCAATACAACTACTAAACACTAATATGCCAGTTTGTGTGTATTCGCTCCACCACACAGATGGATATATAATTAGAGTTGGTTATGAAGATTGAGCCAGGAGTGTAAAGTACATCTTATCCTTTTTCTGAATGAATTTTGAAGGCTGTGATGACTTGGGGGGGACTTAACACCCCATCCCTTGTGGCGATTACACGCTTGGTACACACAAACTCACACATACTTGTAACGATACATGCCATAATTACAGAACTACATGTTTTGAAATGTGTCTCTGTTAAATGCTCTAACAGTGTCTCTGTTAAATGCTCTGCACCTGAGGGTAATGGGTCACATGTGGGCCGAGAAGTCCATTGATGATGGATGATGCTGAACCTGGGGAGTGTGTGCAAACCACTCAGATGGTACAGCTGTTGTAAAACAGACTCACTTAGAATTTTAACAGTAAAATGCAACAAGATGTGAGGCAAAATAGAAAAAACTCATAAATGTATATCTAGAGAAATTATTTTGGGAATACGTAAGTCGTAAGGAATTGTTCTTTCAACAATTATTTTCTGGTGTGACAGACATTTTGAATTATAGGCTGCAGTTTATAAATAAGCTGGTATGTATTTAAGATACTTTTCCACTGTAGGTGGTAGTGAGCGTAAACCCTATGAAATCCAGCACAACAAATTACTGCAGTCAGATAAAAACCATGTATCGTGGGGTCCGCTATTTAAATTGCCAAGGATAAAGCTGTTATTTTACATTTTGTACTATCAACCAGCCCAAGAATACCTGTATCTTATTAACAGGTATTCAATACAGTAAAAATGCAATACGGAAGCAATAAAAAAAATGCTTCAAAGCCAGCATGTGACATTTTTCATTATAATGCAGTTGCATGGTTGTTTCAGAATTTGGTATGCTAGCTATGTTCATTGTAATAAATATCTTATTGTATTAAGCACTAGAATTAAAGAATATGTCTCTTTAATGGGTTTTCCAAGATATTTTAGATGGCAATGGATCAAAACATTATCTTTCAATAATTTGAACACTGCACATATTGACAAGATATTTATTGATTTTGAATAGGTTTCTTTAAAGGTGATAAAGGTAGGATTGCAAAGATGTAGGACAAAAGAATTTAACAATAACAACATCTCGGTCCCTACCCGATGCTAAAGTCCAAAACAGTCTCCTAAGCGCCTCTCCCCACAAGGGAGAATTAATGTGTGTGCATGAGCATTGACTGGAACACAATTAGACACCCCCCTGCCCCTGATTGGCGCATCCGAACAGGGAGCTGTGGATTTTTGCAAATCACACTACAGGCTTTAGGTGGTGCCAAAGATTTTTTCTTTGAATTACCTGCTTCATGTAGTTCTACTCAAACATAGGGTCATTTTCAGCAAATTTATGATAAAGTGAAAGTTAGTTTCAAACGTCTTACCTATTGCACCTTTCATATTACAAGTTAACAAGGTTAACATTGGTAACATTTTCTATAAAGCCTGTCTCTATGTATTTTAAACGCATTTATGTTATAATCTGTTTATAGCATTGTTTAAGTATAGTCAGAAGCACTCATACATATTCTTAATGCTATAACAACAATCATACAACATTATAAAGATTTTTTTATAATGACCAATATTGTTAAGTATCATAACAAATCTGTATAATTGCTGCTTAATTGTGTTTTTGTTTTTCCCAAGCCCATGTTTACAATACACTAGTGAGGAGCACCCATGGTTCAGATATATATAGGCAAGGTTAATTGGGTCCTTTCCTTGCTGGAGGCGTGATAGGGAGTCACTGTATTTGTTCCACTGTATTTGTTCATCTGTCACCATAGAGACTGCGAGCAAATGGTGAGTGGCGATCCTAATTTGATGATTATGGGAATGGCAATAGTTATAGCAATGCTGTAATTGCAGGATTGTTCTATTCCTGTATTTCCACTTTCTTAATTTGGTGGATCAAAACATGCTTTCCAAAGTTCTTATACAGTATTGTTTTAAAAGCTGACATTTAGACTCAATTTCAGACCATAACACCAGTTTCCATTCAAAACAAAGAAATGAAAACAGTGTGATTTTTACTCGTAGTGCAAAGGTTCTTGGCTCTTTTTTTGCCTCTTGTTGCAGGCTGACACTGTCATCTCATTAACTGGAAATAGTTGATTCTCTCATTCTGATTCTCCTATTGAGTGTGTCAGATTCTGCCAACTTGTCAAACCAGAGAAAACAACGCTGCCCAAGCTGTTTCACAACCCTTATAATGACCGTGCATATACTGTATGTGAAAAACTAACAAGACCAAATATGACAAAAAAAACCACATACGCCTGTGTTTCTGAACTCTGCACACAGGATGGGTTGTAAGTTGTCATTTGGATTTGTGTTGTATACATTTTAATTAAACACCTGGAGCTGTGGATGTATAAGAAATCACACATGACAGAAGTCAATGAATTTTAACCTCCTGGAAATTGAGAAATCGTGGACTAATATTTTCCTACTGCCTGTCGCTTCCATCCTGGCAATAAATACTAAATAGTAAATAGTATTGACACTGAGCAGGTTCTTACTGTTCATGTGGGACAGCAGAGACAAACTTCCCCAAGGATACACTGATGTGCTCATTAGTTTGGGACCAGAAGCTTTTTCCTGCAGTACTTATTTTTATTTTGGTGGCTGTGGTATACTGTCTACGACCCTAAAATCAAGCAACTTTAATGTAACGCCTTAGACAGCGAGGAAAAAATGGCTAACACCTACAGCATGATCTACTTCCTTATGTTTAGTTTTGCATTCATTATTGAGAAACATATATGTTTTGAGCTTTCTTTGGTGTCATTTTGTTTCAGATTTGGAAGACTTTTTTTTCTAGTTTTTACAATGTGATGTTTGGCAGTAGCACTGTGTAAATTCACACTAATTAACATAAAGTGAAAGATTGACCTATTTATTATGTGATTGGATGATATTAACACATGTGGAATATTCAGTTAGCTGCTTCTGAACATTTGATTTAGCGTGGGTTTGGTCCAAGATGTTATGTGCAAATGTATTCACAATTTTTTGATTATTTCATAAACAAGTTCCTTTGGATTTTTTACTGTATGCAGTATAATTGTGTGGTAGGCGTCTCATCGAAGGATCCAATATTCTCGGCATGTGTCTCACTCAACATTTGGTGCAGCTTCATCATACTTTATGATCTTGCTGCACTCTTGATGACGGCAGTAACTCAGCTGTAGTTGCAGATGCTAGTTGTTGCTCCACAGTTTGAATTACTTAAATTTAAATCTCAGCCCTTGTTCTTCCTCTGCAGGAGTCATTTGCGTTACTTTTTTAACGTAAATTGGCATTTACAGCCTTTTGCTAAAACAGCCAAGGGAGGCTGCATTGGTGGAGGCGTGTTGTTTAAGGTATACTAAACAGCTGAGCAAATGAAATACGAACCAAGAAGTCCAGTTGGATTAACAAGTTTATGTGTTTAAAGCTTTATCAGACACCAAAACAACACACATTCAGCATCACACAATCTGACATCTTCAAATTGATATCGTTCAATCTGATTCAAATTTGAAATTATCAAAATTTTGACCTTTTTGCTGTTGGTCTTTCCAAGTGCAACCAGAGAGAAAAGTAGTCATCCAGAAGCAATGATGATGTTTACCTGTGCTACCCTTTGCCTCTGTAGTGACTGCACTATTCCCAGTGCCATTCCTCACAATATTACCCCTGATAATATGAAAGCAGCTTAAAGGCGTCTGAAGAGATGCAACTTCCAAATCTGTACTTTGTCCATTCGCGAGAAAATGAATGTGTCTGTATGTATAAGTGTGTGTGTTCAGCCTGTTCTGTCAGCAGTGCAAATCCAGTATGAAGAAAGGTCTGGCAATTCGAGACTACATACGCAATGTACTCGGCACAGTGGCCTTCTTTCATCAAGGTATCATACTTTCAGATTTAATCATAATGTGTAATTGCCTTGGAGTCTGCTTACTTCACAGAAGAAAAATGACCTTAATTAATTCTGGTGACTCATTTTTCTCATAAAACAGAGATACAATTTTTGCCTTGGATAAAAATAAACTTCACACCCATGCTGCCATCCCTCACACTGAACACCTACAAATGTGTGTTGCGAGTTTGTCATGCAACTCCACAGAGCCTGTGCCACTTTTTGTTGATACCTTTGTGCTTTTTCGACACAGTTATGAGCTTCACATATTTAATTTTTCAGTTTTTTCATTTAATTTGTAAGAAAAATTCTAGTAATATTCAATTGTGCACCACTGCTTGGAGTAGAATATGGAAAAGCAATTAAAGCACTAACTATAGATTCACTTTGTTTAGTGATAATTGTTACCTGTAAAATCCCACTGAACACTTCATTGTTCTAATGTAAATTGAGCAGCGTTGTTTTTGCGTTTTTACAGGCAGATGACGAGATACAAATGCTCTCTTGGTTTTGTTTAATTTTTTTCTCTTCTTGAATACATTTAATTTATCATACATATGTGTATCCATGATTTGAAGAATATACTTACGCACTATACTAAAGCTAAACTTAATGCTGCCGGCAGCATCAGATGGCCGCCCACCAAGAGTTAGATTCAGTCCGAGGTTGCTTTTTGGGGATTTGTTGGGTCTACGTAAATTAAAGAGTGTAAACTAGACCTACTTTATCTGTAAAATCTGTAAAGTGTCCCAAGTTAACGTATGTTATCATTTGACAATATACATACAATATAATTGAATGAATTGGTTGTGACAATTAATTGATATTTGTTAATTGAGTCAAGAAGCAGCTTAGTTAATCAAAAAATTAATTACTGCTTCTCATCACTCACCAAACAGTAAAGTATGTTGAGCACTTTCAATGAGCTCTTAAAGCTGCATTTGTCATGGAGCTTCAGGAAACGTTGGAACCAAGTGCAACATGGCGGACACACAAGTAAACTCAGGGATTTATTGTACTGAAATTCAACAAACAAAAGGTATCCTGGAACATCAGGCAAAATACAAAAATAGGAACAGGCATAATCAGAAACAAGACTATCAAAATAAAACAGGAAACAGAACATACACAATCATAACAGCATTAAGCAGCAGTGAGGATCTGCAGTATTTAAGCATCTCCTGCACATTACAGGGAATCTTTTTACATACACTTGACAACTTTAAGCTATTTCTGATCAGTTCCTATATAGGTCTCAGATACACACAGGTCCCATACTGTATACTACACAGACAGTACATATAGTAACAAGTGGTGGACTTAAGTGCTTTAAGTGTTTCCAATTGTTACTGCTTAATACTTCTACAGGAAAATTGAATTTCCATGGGTTGAATCTATTGTCATTTTGTAAATGTTTTAATATGAATGTTATTGGAGCCTTTATAGGCATCAAATGAAATCACAGTTGTGTCACAAATAAGGTGTTTAATTTTCGCAAGATTAAAATAGCAGTAAACAACTATTTACTGTGTAAAGATATAGTGGAGTATTTGCGTCCTGAGCAAGACTGAAGTCACACTCTCTCTGTTTGTTGTTATCTGAGCTTCTCTGTTCTTTGTTTTGATAGCCGGTCCAGCCGTGGGAGTGCATGTGAGTGCTTTGTGCATCGGCATCAAGGGGTTTGACAAAGCGTATTTGACAAGTTAGGGAATGGTGGTCTGTGAGAGCCATGGAGGCAATCCCAGATCCATTTTTTCCAATTGTTTTCAAAAGTACAGCAATTATAGTTTGTAAATGCAGCAACTGTGCAACTTTCCCTTTTGAACAAGTGCATTTCTGCTTGAATGCCATGGATTCTTCTGCAGTCAGTGCACACACAGCATGGTTGAGCAGACCCTGTGATATTATTACATAGTTGGATGGTGTGTTCACTCAATTCTCCTGGGAAGTGAAAAAATAGGTGGACGAGAAATAGACAGAGGGTTACAAAGTGCTGGTGACAAACAGGCCATAGAGAATAAGACATAACACCATTTCACTTTTCACCTAGGAACCAACTACTATACATTTGCTGTTGTGAGAGTTAGCAGGTAATAAGAAATACCCGGGGTGAGATGTGAACACATCCTGACAAGAGTGGCACCTGCTGCTTTTAGGAGCCATGAGCAACATATACAGGGGCAGAGATAATGAGAGGCGACTGAACTCAAGCCAAGGTGAAACTTAATGATGTGTGATAGAAAGCATTAGCTCGAGATTTAATTAGAAGGGCAAAAGAAATGAAGAAATAATTAAAGGCTGATGGATTACAAATCTGTGGATAAGAAATTGTCTCTGAACAAGGGAATTTATTTGTGTGGGGTTACTACCTCATCGTATCTTTATAGTACAAAGATTACTATTTAATATTCCGGTCTTGCCATACTCAATGTGGTTTTGAATAATGAGCACCATGCCACATTAACTTTAAGCATTAAAAAATAAAGTATAACCATGAATCTCAAGAATTCCCTGTAATTTTCACTTGCCCCTGTTTTCCTGAGGAGAAGAGTCTTGATGTTGTCATTCCTTGCCTAGTTTTCCCCACAAATATTGTGGTGGTTCCCAAGACTGATGTCTCTTGTTAGACAGACTTACGTAATATTCCCCTCGTGTACACAAACCCCTGCGAGGTGTTTCATAAAAAGCAGGAAACAATATTTTCTTCACACACGTTTAATGACATTGATCTTCTGTCAGGAGCCTGTTCTTGACAGGGAAGGATTTATTCTCCTTAGGGTCCTGAAACATCCGCTGGTAGAGGATACTTATATGTCCTTGGACGCCCAGATAGCACAGATGGCAGAGTGGCCGCCCATATATAGAGTTCTACTCATTGACACAACCGGCCCGGGTTTGACTCCAACCCGCGGCCCTTTGCTGCATGTCATTCCCCCCTCTCTCCCCTTTTATGTCTTCAGCGGTCCGATCGAATAAAGGCCTAAAATATAAAAACAAAAACAAACAACAACAGTCTTCACATGTGGATTTATCTCTTGCTTAGCTGCAGCAGGTTTTTCTTTAGTTGTCTGCAGTAATTTGACACAACTCCATCAATCAAAAGTTAAACAAGGGTGAAAATAAGAAGATGAATGGAGGAGTGCATCTGAAATCAGAACCACAGCGATGCAGTGACACCTTTTAAAGGCAGTGTGAGCTAAACAAGACCTGCTATCAAACCACAACAGTGTGAGTTTGCTTGAAGGTCTCTTGTTGTGAGGCCGCAGCATTTGTTCACTGCTTGGTGCAATTTAAGTGTGCCTATGAAAAGAAAAAGGTGTATGCGGTGATGCAGTTTGGCCTCGTTTCACACCCTTTTAGGATGAATACCGTCCTTCAAGAGATTCTTAACGATGTTTTTGTCAATCTAGACAATGATAGATAGATAGAATGGGTAACACTTAATAACCATCATTAATAGATGGTAAATTGATAGTTAATCTTTAGTTAATTGTCAGTTAACAAACAATTGATTTAGAATTAATAAAGATGAGTTGTTATCAGTAGTGCTGAAAATTAACAGTTTGTTGTTACACACATTATATCCCTCATACTATATTACAAATCGGGTAATAATTAAATTCTGTTTGTAAACCTTTAAGAAACCATTTTTAAAACCTCTGTAGATACGGTACATGGACTAGACATTCATACATATATATAACACTTTGTTAATGGTTACTAGTTGGTTGGTAAACCGTCTATAAACAGTGTCCGGTTGGTTATAATGAAATTGCAACAGATGACTATAATACCTTTTAGTTAATAAATACTTTATAAACCATCTATAAAAATTATCTAGCTGGCTATTGTGAAGTTGTGACTTATGTTTTTCATAATAAGTTATTGCTAGTAAGTGTACATGACCAGTTTTGACCAGTTACAGGATAATCAACTAAAGATTAATTGACCATCAATTTACCATCTAATAAAGAAGGTTATATAAATTAGGTTGTATAAATTATAAAGTGTTAACACAAAATGTACTGCTGTCAGCAACATACTCAACATGTGCTATAATTGCTTAAAAAGTCTGGACCGTTGTAAATTGGCCCTGGCCACTGTACCTCAAACAATTTGTGTTTTGCAAACACAGCTGCACCAATGCTCTCGCTAGCACAAAGAATGCTAATTTTATACAGTGCAGAGGCTGAACATGCATTTTCAATAGTTGCAGTGCAGCTGTATCATTAGGCTCGTTCGAGATGAACTGCGCCTCGCCTGTAAAGTGGACGAGAGCAGGCGGCAGCAGCGGGGGCGGGGACAGAAAGCTGCGGTAAAGTCGGACCGTTTCCATCCGATTCCATGCCGCCTTCAGGCTGGACAGGAAGTGACAAAAACACTGTGGTGCGATCCCAATTTAATAAAATATAATCAGACCC